>NC_140706.1:31257500-31425000 GCF_050655825.1 Lonchura striata
ATCACTAGGTAAAAGAGAATTTTTTTAACACTATGGGATTTAGTTAGAAGCAGTCCTCTGACTTTATTAACCTGACCTATCCTTTCACTGATCAAATTATCAGTTAGAATTCTTTCTCTTCCCCCATTCCATCAAGCACTGTTTAGGAGCTTATGTGCAGCCTTAGCAGATAAGGAAACAGTGATTACTTAGGTGAGTACCTTGCTACAAAAATTCCTCTAATTTGTTAACTAACTTTATTTTCCAGATCAGAGATGTGAACTTTCAACAGAAGTGAGAATTAAGTTAAATTAATGAGTATGTATTATCTCAACTATAGTGCAAACACATTATTGTGTTCGGCTTCTTTGAAGCTCAGCATTTTTCAGCTACACTACTTGGAACTAGCGTCTGGAGCTGAATTGGTTTTTTAGAGCCAGTGGGCCACTCCTTGGTTTCTCAGATTGAAAAAATTAAGTCAGGGAGAAAGCTGCAACGGATTGAGTTCAGGCTGAGGGAGCTGGGGTTGTTTCACCTGAACAGGATGAGGCTCAGGGGAGCTCATCTGCTGCTATCTACATCTGAAAAGAGGTTGTAACAAGGTGGGGGTCAGTCTCTTCTTCGAGGCAACCAGTGACAAAACAGGAAGACAAAGCCACATGCTGCACCAGGAGGTGTTCAGAGTAATTATCAGGAGGAATTTCTTCATTGAAAGAGTTGTTAAGCATTGGAATGGACTGCCCAGAGAGGTGGTGGAGTCATCCTCTGGAGGTGCCAAAGAAACGACTGGATGTGGCCACTCAGTGCTGTGGTCTAGTTGACAAGATGGTGATCAGTCAAAGTTTGGACTTGATGATCTCAGAGGTCTTTCCCAACCAAAATGATACCATGAATCTGAAATGCCTCATGGTCTGGAAAACATATGTCATAGATCAAGACTTTTCAATTAGGATGTTCTTGTGAATGTAATATGGTTTAGCACCATGTTTATGGTATAGAAGTAGGTTGAAAAAATTAAAAAGTTCTAAAAGATAATTACCTTTATTCCTTCTAATCAAGATTGCACTCTAGAAGGCATTTCATGCCAGACCAGCTAGATTAAAAGACTCTTTTTGCTGTTCTAAAATTATTTACCTATTAAAACAAAATCTGATTCTAGAATAACAGCTTGTTTTCTGACCTTGTTTTATAACCAAGTATTCAGTGAACAATTATTTACACTAAACTATAAAATATTGCATGAAAAAGGGAAGCTAAAGGATTGAGTTATTATGCAGTATAATGTTATGCTGATCTTTAATTTTAAGTTGAACATCCACCCAAATATCTGCATTAACCCAAAACAGGATGCTTGATTAAACTCTACCATACATATACTGGAGAGTTTTCAGGGGCAGGAATATAATTTATTTCAGTTTTCTGTTTAGGTAAATTTTCTAGCTGAGACTTCCTTATTTTGGAGAAATATAAATTATTAACCCTAGCTGAAGGCCAGTATAAGAAATAAACCAAAGTAACTGTGTTAGCTCTTCTTTAATTTATTTCTTAATTATATGGAGAGCCTTTCTTATTGTTTTCACCTCTCCTTTAGCAGAAATTCCAAGATCATCTTTGGTGGAAACTCATGAAGGATGCCCTCACCTACTACAGCTACTAGATAAGCCACCCTGTCAAATGTCATAAAGTCAATTAATCTTAAAATACCACAATTCCTATTATTAGAACAATAGGCACCTCAGGCTACTTTAAATAAAACCTTGTGGTGAGCCACAAATATGCTGCATAGTCCCATGAAAACAGAAGCCAAGGAACTCACAAAGGAAAGAAAATACTGTTTTATCTTAACAGTTGTGGTGCAACTGCTGCAGAAATAGTTCATGCTTTCCATGTCTGTAAGTGAATACATTTTACAAGCCCCTATATACAAAACATATTTCAATTCTTCATCAAACACAGACATTTAGTGATGAATATGCATGGAACAGGAAGAAGAGAAGTAATGCAATAGACCTTCTTTTAGAAAACAGAATCTTGTATACATTTTGTCTTATCAATTTCATATGCCAGCATCTGTACAATATCCAGGTGTCATATAAGTATTCTTATGTTTAAACTAGCTCCAAGACTGAAAAATTCCTTCAGTACAAGAGCAAGTCTTAAAAGTACATTTAATACTTTATTTTTAATTTAGAAATTGCATGACTACTTTTCCCAAGTCACTGAGAATAGCTTCTTTGTCCTTCAAGCATATATTTTTGCCATTTTATCAGTCAGAACTTCCCCAGATTTTTTCATCTTCCTGGAAGCCTGCTTTAGAAAAAGGTGCCACATCTCAGCCTAATTTCAAGCTTTTGATACTGAAGAACAATTAAAAGATTGCATAGCAAATGAGTGGTCTGACTGCTCAATCCTTGATATCATGTAGAATTCTTTCCTAGGCACTAGCTCAGCCTGCCAGTTTATTCCTATGGGAATTTGCTCTGTTCTTGTTTGTCCTACCTGTGCTCTAAGTTTGAGGGGCATCCACCCATGGGGAGGAGCTGCAGCAAACTCAACATCCTTCACAGATGGATGGAAAAAATTATATAATTGTTACAACCTTATCTTCTCTCTTTTTTTTTTTTTTGGTCCCTAAAGGTGTTCTTGAAAACACCATGTTCCCCTGCATCTGTAAAAGGGATTTATTACAAGTTTTTTATGCTTTCCTAAGAGACTCTTCAAACTCTTTCTGTCACTATATATTTGCATTTAATCTCTAATGATTCCTGATACTTTCTGCTTTTTTAATTTGGACTTAAATTTAGCTTTTTGAGGGCTTCTTTTAATTCTTTAACTCTGTAATCCTGTTCTTTCCGTTTAGCCATGGTGGCTCATTTTGGTCCCTCTAAAGGCCTTGCTTTCTCACCAATCATTAAAGTATGACTGCAACAAAATTTTAGGGACTAAAGGTTAGTGAATGCTAATACACTGCACCATCCACTTAACATAAAAATATTCTGTTTCCTTGGATTTATACTTTGAAACACTTGAATCTAAATTCCAGTGAGAAATGTTTTACTATCAGAGGGGTCACAGTGTATTTACACTACAGCACGAATATGCTCAATAAGAAATTTGCTTATGAAACACAAGTCTTTATGAAAATAAAAATAAGAATAACAAGAAAAATAAAAATAATCCAAGTAATAAATTGTTGTTAAATTACTTTTCAGTAAATATGTTTCTTCATCGCATAGGGAGCCCAAGTAAGCATGGCCTAAAATGCAACCAAGGCAAAAATACTGTAAAAGCATAAAGATCTATAGGTTGACAGACAGATAGATATAAGATAGGTAATAAACAAGGCTCCTAATGAAATATGTTAGAAAAATCTTGGGTCTAACAGCCCAAGAAGTTGTCACCATACTTGGTCAGACCATTCAGATTACTCCAGTAGTGACCTGCAAGGGAGCTAAGAGCCCCTCTCATAGAAGGGCTTACAGTTATTAGGAAAGTAAAACAATTCTTTTCTTTCATCCTGGAAGCAGCTCTTTTTTCAAACTGATGCTTCAACTCACTGTCATTTACTCTGCCAAAATCTAGTTGCCACTCAAAGTCTGAATTTCTTCCCTTGGTGTGTACACATACACCCTTGGTATATTCCAGTTATATCTAAGTATTAAACTAATTGTACATATTTCAGAAACTGACAGAGTATATACATGGGGATCTTCCATAGAATCACAGAACAGCTTGGGTTAGAAGAGACCTTAAAGATAATCTAGCTCTAACCCTGCTGCCATGGGCAGGGGGTTCTACTACACCAGGTTGCTCAGAGACCCAACCAACCTGATCTTGAACACTTTCAGGAATGGGGCATCCAGAGCTTCTCTAGGCAGCTTGCTCCAGGGCCTCACCACCCTCCCAATAAACAATTTATTCCTGGTATCTAATCTAAACCTACTCTTTTTCAGTTTGAAGCCATATATATACACACATGCCCTCATAGTCACCATGCTTCTTGTAGGCTCTCTTGCTGTACCTGAAGGTTGCCATTAGGTCACCTCAAAGCTTTCTCTTCTCTACACTTAACAATCCCAATTATCTCAGCCTTCCCTTCAGAGAGGTGGTCCATCTCTAATCAACTTGGCAGCTCCCCTCTGGAATTGCTTTGACAGGTTTATGTTCTTTTTATGCTGGGGACCCCAGAATTGGGTGCAGCATTCCAGGTGGGGTCTTACCAGATTTGATTAGAGGGGCAGAATCCCTTCCATGGCCCTGCTGGTCACACTTCACCATATTTTGGATGCAGCCTAGGATTCAATCGGCTTTCTGCGCTGTGAGTGCACATTTCTGGGTCAGCTCCACTCTCCAACACCCCAAAGTCCTTCTTCTCAGAACTCCTCCCAATCTGTTCTTCTTCCCAGTCTGTACTGATGTTGGGGATTGCCCCAACTTAGGTGTGGCATTTGTACGTCATTATTTAGTTACAAGCTTGTGTTATGCTCCACAAATTATCAGAACATTTATTGAAAGAATTTGGGCTTGGACTACCCACCAGACAGACCACAGAGCCACAGTCTGGGTGCTAAAGTTTCTATTATTAAAAAAAAAATAAATAAAAGAAATTGCATATATTTTGTTAAAGCAGAGGCAATCGAGAACTTTTTTTTTCATTCAAACTAAAAAATTCTAAATAGAAATTAAAACATTAAGCCTAAAATAATAGCAACTAAAATGTTATTTAAAGCCAAATTACAATGACAGAGAAAAAAAATAATTATACTGACAAAGTCATGATTTTAAATAACTTACAGAATTGCAATAATTTTGAAATCCTTCTCTTTTTCATTAAATGAGGACTGGAGAAATTATGCACAGATTTTAAAAATAGCCACGTTCAACGTCATAAAAAATTGTAACAACAATTTATGTTTTAACTCTTATGCTTTAATATAGTTTGTCTTAGATATGCAAACCTATGTGGATCTGAAAACAGTTACCTATTTGAAGCTGGGGCTATTATCTGCCCTATGTCTGCTCTACCAGGTGCCCCTCCAGCTGATCAGAAGTCCTTCCTGTTAACATACTGGTCTGTCTTCCTCCATCTTTCTCCCTGAGGAGAAGATAGAGCCTCAAAAATCCAAACAGTCTCTCGACAGGGCCTCTTTGGCACACCCAGACTCAAGTAAGGTACATAGCATTTGGTCGTTGAGAGCTTACCTCACCTCTCCTCAGAAGCGTGTCACTGTTATGTAAGCAACATGTGAGAACATGAATATTGCCAATTTTGCTCATTCCTAGTAAAGATTCTATGCAGGTATATTTATCAAAGAAATATGTACAAATATTTCTCTGTTTCTTCTTTCACTTTAATAGGATTTTAATTTGTGTAATTTTATTAAAATGAACAGGGAAAAATTAAGTCCACTGTATGGCTTCATGCTGGCAAATATATTAGTCAAAAGCAGAGTCAAGTTTAGAATCCCATCTGCTTTAAAAGACTACACAAAGCTACTCAATGATGTTGGGCAATTATGGGATAATCTTCAAGTTGCTCATAGCTAAAAATTAAATTAAACCCTAGAAGCATAAAAGAAGAAATGGAAATCTGACACTAGTTATTACTGTATTCCATCTCACGTTTTTTTAAGAATTTCATCTAATGACTATTTAATGTGTGAGGACAGCTCAAAGTTATTTCAAAGGGATTGCTGTCATATGGGGGCAGATGCTGGATCTTTGGCACAGATGTAACAAGAAGATGTGCATTTCCCCTTGTGCCCTGGAGACACAGTCCCTCAGTCTTGATGCATCTCTGTATCTGTGCCTAAGCACTTCAGCTTTTTATGTGCATTGTTCAAGACTGCTTGCTGAAGCAAAACTTCATATTTCATAGGCATATTTGTGGGTAAGCAAACATTTTACTGATATGCAGCTCCAAAGATTTGGATAGTCAAAATTGTATTCCTCTCTAGTCTATTTTCCTTCCAAACACATTAAAATACCAACGTATTAGAAGTTCCTAAAATTTCTTAGGCATAATTGTAGACATCTTTTCCATTTTACTACAAACATAAAGATAGGCGGGTGGCCTATTTCTTCTGAAATTACTTAATTTGATGGAAATCATCTACTGCAATCAGAAGATTTGTGTCTGGATTTTCAAAACTGTCAGAATCCAGAGTCCCAGAAATGCTCACATAATGTTTTTTGTGACCACTTATTCCATAGGTCTGTATACTCTTATTGCTTACAAAATACACCCAACCATTTCAAGTAACTATTCAAATACTTTTAGAAGTTTGGCCTTCAAACTTCACTCATGTTGGGAAATAACTTCTCATTTATAGACTTAAAATGTTTTTCCAAAGTAAGCTATCCCAAAATTGATGCATCTTGGATGAAATTAATTTTGTTTTAAATCTCAGTCCTTGGCTGTACCTCTGACTAGCAATAAAATTATCTACTATCCAGGTGTAAGGAAATATAAATCTCTGATCCTGCTTAGTTCATAAAATTTTTCCCTTTTCCCCTCAATTTCATTATCCAAAAGTCAAACACTACAAAATATAGAGTCACTCCTATATTTGACAAAGATTTTTTATCACTCTGTCTACGGTGGTACACATACATTCAGTTTACAAAATTTGCACTTTAAATAATAATTAGTTTAGCTATATAGCTCATATCATCATTGACAAGGTGGTGTTAGGTCATAGGTTGGACTCAAGGATCTTAAAGATCTTTTCCAATCTAGCTAATTCTGTGATTCTGTTAAAATGCAAGTGGATCTGAAGTTCAACAACACTGGAAACTTACCAAATTAATATCTGACATACAGAAACACTATTCCTGCTAATTGGTGGCATGTTAGTTGCATAGTATCTCTATATCTTTTAAACAGCAAGTAAATGAACAGCTGAAAGATCAGCGGTAGACAGCCTGCTCAAAGATTCTTCTTCCTGAGAGCATACAGATAAAGGACAGCTGTAGCTACAGGCAAAGCTTCCTTTACTAATGTATTGTGGGTGGGAGATGCCAGCCTACATTTCCATAGACACAATAATTATCACCTGCTAATGTCTTCCTTGGAGACACTCATCAGTGTCTTTTTCTACGTAATGACTCTAAATTATTTAAGGTAATCTTGATTTAGAACTATCTCCTGATAACTGATTTCTTAATTTATTCAGAGCTAAATGATGATTTTAAACATGTTAATAATTACTAATTTTTAATAACTTGACTTTATTGACAGACATACTCAAGTGTCAGAATTTGCCCATTAGAACACTTAATTTTTTCCCACAATATTCTTGATTCTCAAGAGTGAGAAGGGAGGAATTGTCATGAAAATTTTAATTGTGGTATTAATATACACATTCCTTACTACACATTCCTTAACTAAAGCAAACAATTATATACTATTAACTGAAGTTCCATTATATTTATTTAAGTCACTACTTTGCTTGTTTATGTTTTTCAACATATGCAGAAAATTTGATCTAAATGTAAATTTATCCCATTTTTTAGTTTCAATTTGTAGAACAATGTCCCAGATCTTTTTATTTTTAGTACTGATGTTTGGGAAAGAAATATCTTGACATGGGTAAACTCCAAAAGTATAACTACAAATTTCTGTAGTAAGGATGTTTGAGGTACATTTACATTCAGGGAAAATACTGGGGAAATGGGAGAACATAGACTACTTAGTATGTTTATCAATACTTTTAGTCAAAAATGAATGAAGTTTTAAATAAAAGTACCTATTTTTTGTTGCATCTGTATTTTAGAAATATGAATGCCTTTGCCTTTTGGTTTCTCATGAATATACAACACTTAAGGAAATGAAGGCGTAAGGCAACTCTTTTGATACATTGGATTATATCTACTTACATTAATTCTAGTGCATAGTGGATGGAGAATCAGGATTCCAACGAAATTCTATGGCCTTCAGAGCAACATCTCTGAGTGTTGCTGCCAGGCCCATTGTTCTCCCAGATACAAGCAAAGAAAACAAACCAATACTTGACTAAGACAAACCCTTCAATTTATCAGTCTCACAAGCCTACAAGTAAAAACCTTTAAGACTATGTCTTATAAACTTCTTCAAATTTTTTTTAATCTATTACATTTGAATATTTGCCCAAATCAAGACCGCAGGAAAGTCATTATACCTCATTAGGCAAAGATCCCGAGCAGGGACCTGACAGAAAAACAGTGGACTTTGTACAAAAAGCTGTTCTGTGAGATGAAAGATGAATAAAGTCCATAATTTGAGATTTATCATTTCAGTGTTTGGACTGGAGCAGAAAGAGCAACTTAATTAGTCAATAACCTTTTATCGGTTCCTCAAATCTGAACAGCCAACCATCAGGAGAAGTGCTTGGGTTTCAATTTACTGCAAAATAATATATTTTCAAGTGTTCCAAGCTATATTTATAGAGGGGTTTTGTACTATGTACTACCCTCAATCACAATGTATTTGCTTTTTCATTAGGGTGCTATCTGACAAGAGACCAGATTTATGAAGTCTGCGCAGTTCTTTGTCCTGCTTTGAACTCCTGAAGTCCAAACTTGGAATCATTCCATGCAAAATTAAATTATAATGCTCATGGAAACATGTCATTCAACCATTTCCAGATGAAGAAAACTGCTTTCCTATTCTTTTCCTCCTTAATCTTCAGCACTTATTTCCTTTTAATTTAGTCTTGCTTCTCAGTTTCTAGAAGTGTCCTACATTAAAAAATTACTATTCACTCTCTTCAGAGAATGTACAGTATACCTGGCAAATAAAATAAGAAAGGAAAGGAAAACATAATATATGCAAGAAATATTCAACAGTAGGTTAGTGTTTAAAATTCTAATCAGATCTATAAAGTCAAAGAAAAAGAAAAGCCTAGATTTTCTTTTTACACCATTTTATTTTACCACAGCAAAAAATTGTATTTTGTTAATTTTTGTCATCAAGGACTACTTTGGTTTTCTGTTAAGTGTGTTAATCATACGGGCTTATTGTTATGAAAACTAACTGTTCCAAACAAGCCTCATTTCAACATTTTTTTTCTAAATTCAATATAGGATAATAGGATTTAGTTTTTTCTCCTGAAAATATACTTGCTGAAGAAATATAGGAAAAGTTAACTTGTAAGCTTGACAACCGACAGACATATTAGCATATTAATGATCATTCTGAACTAAGAGATTGCATAAGCAGCTAAAATGCCAAAGTGTATACCCTTGCACCTTTGTCATAACAAAAAAATAGATAATGTGGAATGTGTGTAAAGAAAATTTAAAAATATTTGAAACAAAAATTTGAATGCAGCTTAGAAGAGCCAGTGAGCTTCTTCCTTATACACTTGGTCTCAGATGCAGGCAAAACTTTTTCAAGTTAAAAGCAGCATGATATTTTATGAATGGCAATTGGATGGACTGATTATAAATTTATCAAGTAACCTTACCGCCCTCTCTGTAAAAGACAATGATTCAACTTTCCAGATTGTCCCCAAATCAGCTGTTGATTGCTGGTTGTAGAAACTCAGGTACAGAATAACTATTTATATTGATCAAGATCTAGACAAACAAAGGAACTTCATGCAAACTCCAGTGTGTTCTAAAATATGATTAAATTGAGGCAACTCTGCAGCACCATTGCTAGAAGTCTCATTGAGTGTATCTTTCATATCCAACCTGTTGTTTTACAACGTGTCTTTGAAAGAGAAGAAAGATTGCAGAGAAATGAGCAGAGGCTACAATCATTTTAATCTCACCAATCATATATTTTTTAGATGTCAGTGATAATCTTGTAGTGCCACATTATGATTAGGATACAATCAGGAATGAAAGAACAACAAAATATTTTCTAACATGCCTACACATGCCTATGCAAAAAAAACATGGTTGGAAGAAAGATTTATTGCTGATCAATATAGTTTCTTATAGATTATATAATGAAATAGATTATATTTTAATGTAGTTTTCAGTATATCAGCATCTATATATCCATTTTCAGTAAATATATCTATATGTGTATGTGAATAGTATAGATGTGGCTGATGATATGGACTTTCAGATTACTGCAGTTCCACTGTCATTTTCTGACTAAATGACACAAAAGTAAATGAAAACATGCATGGCTTCACTAAACAATGTAACTGCCTCTAATGAATGTCTTCTCTAACTGCCAACACAGTTTTCATACATAAATAACTGCATCTCTGTACAACTGAGCTGGCCAGGCATGCAGTGATGGGTGGGTTGCTTTGAGATCAAAGCTGCACCACTGAGCACAGAGCAAAGTACTGACTTCACAGTTTTTGCAGTTCTTAGGACAAATTATTCACAAGTTGATAGATGCAGATTTAGGATATATGATATAAACATCTAAACAACATCTAAAATCACACTCAGAACTCCTAACACATGTACCTGCCTAAGGTCATCCTCTGGCTACTATTTGAAGATTGAAAAAACTACTAAATACACCATTGGTTTGCACACTGATTAAAAACATACTATGTTAAGAAAATTATCAAGTTTAACTTTTGAACAGATAATTTTCTTAAAATAGCTAAGAAGACTTCCATGTCAAAATAGCAACATGAAAGTTTTGCCTGAGACTGGGTATACCTTTCCAGGATGAACATCTTATGCTTAATGAAACAAGTGATGCACACAGGAAATAAAAGCTGAATATCAGAATTGCTATTAGACATGATCAGTAAGATTACTAGCAGAAAGAAAAAGAAAAAAAAATAATGCATTCTGAAAACCCTTTTTCCTATTTCTTTTCAAAATGAATGAAACATTCAGAGTTATATTTCTCTGAATGGTAATAGAGAAAAAAAATATCTTTTGGTATTACCTACACATAGGAAAATGCACATAAAGAAAACTCATCCCTTTAACTGCCAATGAATCGCTGCATCTGAGCAATAATACCACCCATAACTTCAGGTGTTGATTTAAGACAGCATGACTATCCTTTAAAAGTCACCACATGTTTTGAAAAATGTCACTGTGTGTACGTGCCTCACTGAGCATTGTGTCAGTCCCTGAAGGTGTGACTGTAGGGGCAACCTAACTGACAATATTCAGAATCTGCCACTTTTTTCTCAGTGTCTTCAAGGAAAAGATAGCTCTGATTTTGGTTTTCATAGAAGAAGGTAAAAAAATCCCAATTTTCTATCATTTGTTTGGAAGAAAGAACTATATTAGGGAAAAAAATAGAATATTCAATATTGGTAAAATTTCCTGTCTAAAGCTTATATATCCAATTTAGCACCAGCTGCTACACAATGAAAGTAAAGCCAGCCTTCTGCAATTTCTATAAATGTTTCAACCAGCAAAGTGTTAAGTAGTTATAGAAACAAATACAAAATCTAATTACAAAAGCAATATTACAGCTAATATCTCAAAATTAATGAATTTTAACCTATTTTTGGCACATGGTAAAAGGTCCTGTAATAGTTCATGTAAAAAAACCTGGCATGCCCTTTCTAGAAGTATTTCTGTACTTACAAGTCCTGCAGATTCAGCCTCTGCAGCCTGATTATACAGGTCCTGAAGGATGTCTGTAAACTCTTTATTTACTCTGATAAGCAAGAGGCTGTATAAAACAATTACAACACAATTAATTGCTTGGCTTAGTCTCTGAAGAAGTCTTGAACTTGAAAAAAACTTAATAAAGATTACTTTAAAAAACTAAGATCATTAAGCAAATCCTTACAACTAATGTTTTCTCCAGTACAGAAGCAGAATAAAGTGTCCTGATCTTTACCTTAATATTAGAATGTAGATAAGTTCATACTCCTGTTCTTCAAGCACTGCAACATCTCAAGTGACAGTGGCACTAGAAACTACCTTCCCCTTAATTAGGATAAAATTTGCAAATACAAGGTTGAAGAAGTTAATCTCCATCTAATTACCAGTTTTATAATTTCTCAATGAACAATAGGAACATTTCTAAAGTGTGCTGCAATGGCACTTTCCCTGCAAAATGGTGGAAGACATTTGAGAATGAACAGTAATTAAATACACCTCTTTTTCTACAGTAATTTAAACAAAAGCAAAAAGAAATGAGAAGGTCATCTAGAGACGTGACAGTTGATGTTCAAGCTGACTCCTCAGTGGCGTAGTGATTTCATATAAGACAGAAAGGTAAGTCAGGGAAAAGACACTAAATGCAATTTTAAACTATTTAATTTTAGAACAGGTTCCTGTAATAAATTCTAAAAGGAATCTCAGAACATATTTGTTGCTAAGTTTATGCCTCTTGCGTATCCTTTTCTGCTTAGCAACAATTACTGCAGATATTGTCAGGTTTTGTCCAGAAAAACCATCATAACTATTTCAAGTATGAAACTTTTACAATGAGGGGGAATGATATCTCAAATTCAAAGTATTTCCATGCAGGCTCAATTTTCATTATGAAAAACTTTAATTCTGAAGAATTTATCCTTACATTTTGCTGTCCATAGAGGTCTCTGTTCAATATATCCTGGTGACCTTTCTCAACATAAATAGATAATAGCTGGACACAGGGTATTTTTCTCCAGCTAATACAGAGCTCACACAATAAAGCAGTGTGTAAATTATTCTCAGAAATTGAGAGCTTTGTAGCTTTTTTCAAAACAGGGCAGGAAAAATAAAACTGTGTGCATTTTCATAGAGAAATAGTAAAAGGAGTGGATGTGGAACATTCAGTATATGCTGCTGACACTGTTTAATTGAAGGAGAGTTTTGGAGCCTGACCATTGAGAATGTCTTGAATAAATTACTTCCATTAATCAATTGTTAAGAATCGGTATTTAAATTACTATGCAAACTTAATTAGCTGCTTCTCTATTTTTAGTATCTAAAAACCCCCCACTTTCATATTATATATCCTCCCTTTTTTGTACAGCAAATTAAAGGAATTATCTTTGTTAATATTTTATTTGGCATGAAAAAAAATATTAAGGTAACCATGACAACAGTGTCAGTTGTAATAAATCAGCTGAATTACAATAATGACTATGTAAGCAATGGAATGTGAGCCTTTAAGGGAGCAACATGTTCTGACCTAGTATAACTATTATGAGGACACCCTGGCTTATGCTTTCTTTCATTTATGATAAAGGCTCTTATTCCCAGAGGTGCTGCATGTAATGGAGCTTTTAACGAAGTGGGATGAGTCAGAGATATGTATAACAACTATTCAAATTAATGCAGATAAGAAAGAACTCTACAAGCCAGAGGTTTTTTACTTACATTCTTTGATATAAGCCAATATAGACTGAAGAATTCTATGCTGTAATAGTTGTAGCATTTGAGTGAATTCAGATTGGTCAGCAATTTTATTAAAATATACTGTACTCCACCAGAAATAACCTTTATAGTCAAACTTCCAGGTCTGAGGAGAGCAAACATTTGAAAGAGGTTCCTAACACTGGAAGCATAACATGCAATGAGTCCCAGGCTCTTTGGTCTGTGTTACACTCTTCAGTCTGTGTTCCACTCTTCCCCAATCCATGGAATTCCCTAATTTGTCTTGTTCAGCTTGTATAAGAGACAACTGAGGACAGTCTGCAACATCTTGAAGGGGGACAGTGGAGGAAAGGTGGTGAACTCTTCTCTCTGATGACCAGAAATAGGACAGAGAGAAGAATGAAGCTGCATCAGTCAAAGTTCAGACTGGAATGAAGTAAAAGTTTGTTCACTAGATGTGTGGTCACAGCATCACACCTGCCAGAGTTAAGCAGCATCTAGATGATGCTGCCAGTCATAGGGTTTAGTTCTAGCTAGGTCTGAGAGTAGCAGGAAGTTGGACTCAATGATCTTTTTGGGTCCCTTCCAGCTTGAGAGATATGCTATGGCTCTATGATTGCTTGCACAGTCTTAGCTAGGGAAAGGACATGACAAAAATGCTGTTGTGGATTTTAGTATTTCTGTTTCTGACTGATTTGAATGCAAGGTTTCAGTATCGTCACAGAGTAATGAAACACAATTTATTAAATTTCAAAGACATTTCTTTTTTTTTTTTTTTAATGAGGCATGGGGAAAATAATGTCCAGCTTAATATTTTCTTCAAATTTTTACAGCCATCTCCAAATGAATTGCAACATACTACCTAAGTCTGATTGTTCATTAACATGGAAATAGTTTGCATGGCACATGATTCTTCTAAAGTTAAAGAATAATTGAGGAAAAAAACAGAGAATAATTTTAAAACAAACAAAAAAAAATAACAACAACCATTTTTTTCTGTCATCTAGCTAGTCCAAACTCTACAAATAGAGGAAGAGAGGTTTTGTCCTACCAAGGTAATGGAACTGAATAGTCTAGTAGACAAGAAGACATTATTCTGCAAGGGAGTGGAAGACCCTAAATTGCTTTCATCTCATGATCCAACCCATCCCTGTTGTCAGTCACACAAGCACATATACATACCCTTCCCTACTGAGCACAATCTCTTTCATTTTCAGACAAGTCTTTTCCCTTTTCTGCACAGATGAAGATGGGCAACACACAGATACCTGCACAGACTGACAATACATTCTACTTTTCAGCTGCTCTGAAGCAACTTGAAATCACTGAGATCACTGTTAATTAGGAGATCAGTTAAGTAATGAATATATCTCCAGCTTTTGACCTAAAACAAAACAAAATAAGAATGAAGGCATACCTAACAACTGTATTATGTATGCTTGCCACACTGTTCAAGGCATTTGCTGAAAAAAATACACAATATTATCTAAAAATAATCCTATGTCAAATGAAAATTTCCTGCTTTTCATATAGAAAACCAAAAGCTTTAGGACATAAAAATGATACTTCTGGGTTAGAGAAAGTTTATAGCCTCATTTCTTATAAATATTTTCTCACCATGCTTTACCAGATTATATTTGGTTTACATGAGTTGTGGTACATTTATAGCATGGACAGAGACTAAACAAATTAATTTATTTTGTATTATAGAAATATTTTATCTATAAAAATAGAAAATTTGATAGGAACAAGCTATTCACATTCTGAAAGAAAATCATGGAACTTCAGCTGCAGTTTGTGTATGGAAGACTATACACAGGGCTGATCCTTCTCTCACATTTTAAAGAAATTTTTTTGCTACCTTGCAATTGAATGCAGGTCATTTCTTCAAAGGAAGTCTCTAGAGTTTAGATTACATTTCCTTCATTCAATAAAAGCAAAAACCCACCACCACCAGCAACAAAAAAAACAAACAAACAAACAAAAAAAAAAACCAAAAAAAAAAAAACCAAACCTATGGCTCCAGGCAAAGGGGTTTCTCCAGCTTTTATCTAACCATTTTTCAACACTAATTTGAAGACCACCCCCTCTTCCATCTTCTACTTTCACTTCATATAGGCACTTAGGCCAATAAACAAGATGACTCAGAGCAGTTTTCTGCTTTCTTGGTGCAGGAGTGATTGTCTGTGGCAGTGTGCATTTATGCATGAGAAAGGGAAAAATGGTTCCAGAAAAGGAGGAGGAGTAGGATAAAAGGGAGTAAGATGCATCAAAACAGCATTACAAAATTTCAGCTCCAAGAAATTTTGCTGGAGACTGAAATGTGGATGATGTTATCCAGGCTAATCTAGGCATAACAAAGCTTATAAATATGCTCTTCAAATCTTGTATTTAGTTACAAAATATGGAACTTACATGTGAATAAAACAGGATGGCTGAGGGGCCAAATCCTCCCAAAGAGGAAGACACACTAATTTTAATTCTCTAGAGAACTCCAGTAAAATATAATACATGCAAAACGAGTGCCTTCCAATATTCCTGGCTCTGCATTTTTGGGCAGCAAAGACAGTTAATATTCTAGACTGTAGGATAAATTTCCCTCAGCAAGTGAAGCTACCATAACTGGAACTAAAAAAATTACAGACATCGAGAAGCAACACAACACAGTCCAGTGTAAGGTTGTATTTGGTTTATTAGCCCTCCAAAGATGGATGTGCTTTGTTAAATGCTTCAGTTAGATGCTTTTTTTCCTGATCCTTCACCCTATTCAGCTGTCCAAGATCAATAATTATTTTCTCACATTAAGTTCAAAGTGCAGGTCAAAAGTCTCAACTTTTTAGTTTAGCAAGCATGTCCAAACAGACCAGGCAAGTTAGTACATGGGAAATTGAGAGCTCTTTTTTCTAAACTAACTGATTTTGCTGAAGATAGCAGGGAGGAAAGAAAGAGTGGGGATTTAGGGACACATGACAATTAAAAAATATCAGAAACACAAATCATAGAGGATTTTCATTAATTGGGTGAACACACCCAGGTACTTTAAAATGCTTGTGAATAGCTCTTAACCCTTGACCAAGTCAAGAGGTACTTTAATGTTTAAGAGCATTAAGCCTCTTTTTTCTGGTAAGACATTTTAAGATTCCTTTATACCATATATCCATATGCTTTGTAATGTGGTATGCTTGCCTTTAGTTGTTAGCATTGAATTCATATTTTGCTTATATTAGTATCAATTTCTCAATTTCTTACAAATTGTTTCCACTCAATTGGATCCACTGTGAGCTCTTTCTAGTTTTGTTCTTTACATCATTTTTTATGCTTGCTCTTTTAATTTCACAGAATTTCACCTTCTCTTTCTACTGTATCTAAAAGGTCAATTCTCGTAAGAGCATAGCACTCTCCTTTGTTTTCCTTTGAGTTTTTCTCTCACAAGAAATATCCAAAATATATATTTGCATCAATATAAAAAGATTTTTAAAACTATTTCCAAGGAAAGGTTTTTTTGGTGGTTTTTTTTCTTTACATGATTCACAAAGAAGAAATAATGTTAAACTGTGGGAAAAGGACATGATATTTTGAGGCAGTGTCACCGTGTTCCTTTGCCCTCTAGATGGAATGGCAAACTTTGTCTGGGATAAAGTGAGGTCAGTCAAAAAGAAAAGGAAAGAGGGCATCTCCTTTATTCCCAATGTATCATCATGTTCCACCTCATCTTTAATATCTACTTGCCCTAGGTGCAAAACAGGAATATTTCACAGAGTGCTCATTGAAGGTTTTTTCCTTTATCAGGAGCACTGGATAAACTCTGACTGAGAACTACTATTGTGAGTAGGATGAGCAGAAGTTATCTCACACTGCAGTTCAAATGGAGATTAGGAGAACGCATTCGGAACTCAATATTCAAAGTTTGGGGTTTTATTTATAATATTTCATAATGTCTACTGAAATCAACCATGTTTCTCGAGATTTTTGGTATTTCATATTTAGCACTTAATATGATTTGATATTTAAGAAATAAAGTATTCCAAGTTGGAATAGTTTTATCTAGAATCCTGCCAGAATGTATATTTTTACAGGTTAGATATGAACATTTATACATCTGTATTCACATATATTGTCCAATTGTTTAAACCTTGATTTGGTATGGAATCATGACTGATGTTGCAATATTCCTTATGAGTATTTCCTTTCCTTCAAGTCAAAATATTTGGTATTTCCTAATCTGCTATTAATTTGGAGAAATCTAGAAGCAGGAAAAAAAATTTCAAATCTATGGTACATATATATAGTATATATACACATATATACAAAACAAAGATGAAATTCATTAGACTTGAATTTTTGGACATAGAAAAGTTTATGAACTGAATGAGTTCTACAAAGCTGCAACTCTAAACTGCAGAAGAACCAAGAATTATTTTAGCTACAGGAAACATTTGACATTCATTATTTCTGGCATTTCCCGCCATTCTTGTCCTTTTCAAAGAGCTCAGAAGAATTTGTATTCATAATGATAGTCTGAACGACCCTATTTGTAAAAATAAAGTCATAGACCTAAAAAGAAAGCAAATATCATGTTTTCTATGCATGAGACCTCTGCAATACAGGAAGGAAAATAATATCAACATGATGCAAGAAATGTTTCACTGATAAGATGGGTTACAAAAAAAGGCTTTTGTTCTCTCTTTTTTGGTAGCCATTCAGCAGTATATAGATACAGAGTCAGCTGCTTCGGGTTTAGATTTGTTTGGGGTGTTTTTAATCCAGTGATCATGAAAATGTGCATGTGATTAGGACTATCTTTCAAATTATAGGGACACTTAATTTAAATGTGAACTGGGTTTTAATAATAAAATAGTCAACATTTTTCTAATGCAGGTCCAAAAAAGGTCTCCTAATGGAGTATATTTCTACAGAATTAGGGTTTTTATTCATTTATTTCATAAAACTATCTCTACTTTTATGTTATTTTCAGAGTATTAGTTGTCCCAATTTATGAATTTTACTTATTAGGTAGTGCATGAATTACAGCCATTTATTTTAAAATTCTGTTTTAAACACTATTTCCAGCCCTCTAACTAGGTTAGGAAATGAGTGACTTTATTTCCCTTTAGGGTCTAAAGTTTTTAGCAGACTTCAAATGAAAAACTTAAAGAAGTCTCAAAAAATCAGGACTTTACTGAAATAAAACTACTCATGTAAGAAGCATTGTAAAGCATTACCTGGACTGAGGTTGGTCCCTCCACCTTACGCATAAAAAAAAAAAAAAAAAAAAAAAAAAGCCAGGAAACATGTATGTATCTTTCTCCTTCTTCTCCTTCACTTATATTTTTGTATGTTGCAATTACTATTTATTAAACCTGCATTTTTTACTTCTTTACATTAGAATGACTTTGGCTATATAAGAGACATTGTAATATTTTGATTAACTAATACTATATGCAGTTTCCTGACCACTGTAGCAGCATGAAAATATTATTGCATATAGCAGCTACAAATCAGACTCATATGATTTAGTGACTTCTTTTATAAGCAAAACACTCCACAGTCAATATCTTTTCCTTTTTGTCAATGTGTAAGTTATTCCTTTCCAAGGAAGGCTACATATTAAACTAGCTAATGTATTGTTCAGAATATATGCCATTCCAAAATGTGTTTTTTCTAGATCATCAGGAAAAAAATTGTGCTCTGCATGTCAAGTGCTTCATCTCAAAACAAGCTTTGGGTATTCAAGTGATTCCTGTTGAATGGGAGGAAATTTGTAAGGAACCATCTTGGCTATGGGTTTCAGCCCCCACATTGGGCTGGTCACAATGGGCAGAAATTGAGTGAAGGGAGCCCTTTTTAAACACTGCCATTAAACACAAGCCCTTCAGTAGCTCCTGTACACCACTGGAAGAAACCACAGGTATAACCAAAGACCTAGGGAATTTCCTGGATGTGAATGTCATGTTGATAGCTGAGGGGTAGTTTGATTTTATTTTTCATTTCACCGCAGAGACAAAAGCAGTAACCTCTGAGAACTTCCTAAAGGCAATTCAAAATTTAACACATTGATAGAAAAGCTTAGCTAAAACTTAGATTTTGAAGAAATATTCAGAAAGAGGAGCTCCTTTAAATGCCTTGTTAAAAGATGAATATTCATTATTAGTCATCACTTCCCTACTAAAACAGCGAGAGGGTTTCTCCATTTAATCTGTGAAATTATGAGTCTAGATAAACAGAATCCCTTTTTAGTGAGTTAAGGACTATTTATCTTTTCATCCATGTTTCCCACTTACACTGTCTGCCTGCCTTTCTACCATTATCCCAGAATAAAAATTTGTATTTGGTAGTCACTTTCAAACCCAGTTAAAACCAAACAATTCCTACAGTTTCATTAAAAATTATCAGAGTAAAAAATAGGATTCCAAATTAGTGACTCTTCCACAAGTTAAGCAAAAGGCTATTTGTTAATCTACATGAGACATCATAAAACCAACTTGGGAAAGAGCAGATGTATGAAGCAGGGAGATGCATTATGTGATATTCCAGCCTCAGTAAACAGTCCAGTCATGACATAAAATCTCTTGGGAAATGAGGTGTTATAAATTCCAGTACTCACAAAGCTCTTTGGAAATGAATTCTTTTCAGTGACCCCTAGTTTTACCAGGTTTTATCACTTAGCTCTATTGATAAATGCGATATATTATAAATTCTACATTAGCTTAGACTTTGGATGCCTTAGGTGTTTCACTGACATTATCCTAGGTGACTTCCTGATTTAAATACACATAAAAAAACTGCTTCAACAGGCATTATAGTTTTCATTTATGCTGGAGAACCACACACATTCATAACTGCAAAAGTAAAGCACATTGCACTGCTATAGCTACAAATTCATATATATGAGAAATAGTCCCTGCAGAGCAAACACTGGGAAAATGGACACAGCTATACTTCCATCAGAAAGACTTTTTCATGGACGTGTATTGTTTCAAGGGAAGGGCAAAGTAAATATTGACTCTGGCCAGACTTAGCATGGGCCTTCTGTACTGTCCACTACAGTCAGTTCAAACACTTTCATCACACTTTCTACCCAGCTTATTACTCTCCATAATGTATCAAGTGTCAGCTTTTTAGTCACTAAAAATGCCACCCTGAATATTACCCACAGACACTTCTGTGCTCTTGTTACAAGTGCCACTCAAGGAGAAAACAACCTGTGAGCATCCACAATATCTACTTTCTTTTCTATCAAAATTCATGTGTGCAACATCACCTACAAGCATACCTAGTCTATTCTGTACTCATAGCTGTCTTGCTGTTAATTTGCATTAATAATTGCCTTCCACCAGTGACAAAATTATCCTTGGATTCATTAATCCTTTAGTTTCTAGCATAATGAGGTCAGGAAAGATGAGTTGGCCAGGGCTAAAAAAAAAAAAAATTTAAACCCCAATGCTCTACTTTTATTCACACCCAAGCAACTGCCAGATCGTATCCATACTCACATTCCTACACTGTTCTATGCATGTGAACAATTCCACTCAAGGCAAAAAGGCCATTTACTATTTCAGAAATAAATGCTTGCATAGATGCAAGTTATTTGTGTTTGGCATATAAGTTGTTATATTTTCCCAAAGACCTTTTTCCAAGGTCCATTCTTAATTGTTTTTATTCATTCCTGTTCCCCCATCTATGAACCATCAACAGCCAAAATAATGGTAGTTTTTATCTGAGAGAAAGAGAAAGGAGAGAGAGAGAGAGAAAGAAAGAAAAGGAAAGAAGGAAAGAAAGAAAGAATCCAAAATAATTTTTAACTATTCTGTCACCAGAGGTAGTCAGCATGGATTTGGTAAAGGTAAATCATGTTTGACAAACCTGATTGCCTTCTTTGATGAAAAAATCTGCTGGGATGAATGAGAAGGAGAGCAATGGATGTTGTCTGCCTCAGCTTCAGTAATGCTTTTGACATTGTCTCTCACAACATCCTCACAGACAAACTCAGGAAGTGTTGACTGGAGGAATGGACAGTGAGGTGGGTTGTAATCAGTAGCAGAGGGTCTAGTTGGAAGCCTAGTAGTGTCCTACAAGGTTCAATACTGGGCACAGCACTGTTTTACTTACTTTTCAATGATTTAGATGAAGGGGTAGATGCTTCCTCAGCACATTTACTGATGACACAAAGCTGGGATGAGCAGCTGACACCCTAGAGATGCAACCCTTCAGAAGGACCTCAACAGGTTGGAAAGTTTGCCAAAGAACAATCTGAAATTCAAAAAAGGCATAAGGAGGATCCTGCAGCTGGGGAAGAATAACCCCATGCACCAACACAGGCTGAAGATTGACCTGCTGGAATCAGCTCTGCAGGGAAGCACCTGGGGGTCCTGGTGGACAACAAGCTGTCCATGAGCCAGCAGCTGTACTGGTGGCCAATGGGATCCTGTGGGGCTTTAGGAAGAGCACTGCCAGCAGGTCAAGGGAGGTGATCCTGCCCCTCTGCTCAGCCCTGGTGAAGCCTCACCTGGAATGCTGTGTCCAGCTCTGGGCACCTCAAGTACAAGAGAGTCATGGAGATCCTGGAGCAGGTCCATTGGAGAGCATTGAAGGTTATTAAAGGACTGGGGAATCTTTCTTACAAGGGCAGACTGAGGGACCTGAGCCTGTTCAGCCTTGAGAAGAAACATATGTTAGGGGATGTCATCAATGTCTGTCAGTATCTCAAAGGAGGGTGCCAAGATGGATCCAGGCTCTTCTCAATGGTGCTGAGCAATAGGACAAGAGAAAATGGACAGAACCTGATGCACAGGAAGTTCCATCTGAATATGAGGAAGAACTTTACTGTGCAGTGATTGTGCAATGGAACAGAATGTCCAGACACTGTGGAATCTCCCTCTCTGGTGATATGCAAGGATGCTCTGGACACAATCCCGTGCCATGTGCTCTAGAATGACGCTGCTTGAGCAGGGAGGTTGGACCAGATGAGCCACTGCTGTCCCTCCCAACCTCACCCATTCATTCTGTGATTCCCCTTTCCTTTCTCTTCTTGTTGCTACTGTATGCACAGTGATCACAAACTACCAGAACAGGCATTTTACACAAGTAAGCAGATTCTGACAGTGTTTCCCGAGAGATACAATTCTTAACAACCCAGATAACAGAACCCTGAAGAAATTGTCATTGAAAAACAGAACCTGTGATCACCACCACTGAGAATAATACAGGTAAACCAGACAGAGAAGGATTTTTTATATATGTTCACTGTTATTCTTCATTAACCAGAGTATAAACAGCCCAGATATGGAAAGAGAAGAGCAGCTCAGAAAATACTAAATCATCCACATATGAAGTTCAAATCCATATATTTACTATGAGAGACTGGTTGTAATGGCAGCAATTTTTATAATTTTTTTTTTTTTTGCAGAAATATCAAGGTTGCTACAAATGTTTTCTACTCTTATCAGATAGACAAAAATGTTTCTACTGGCACCACCTCCTCCTCTAATGCTTAGTTTCACCCTTATGAAAGCAAGAATTTCAAGATGCAAATATAATTGAAAAAGGTTAGAAAGGGAAAAGAGACAAATAATTTTTTCCCTTGTTTTGTTTTCTGAAATCTTTAATGCTTTTAATATCCAACAAATTATTTATGTTATTAAATTCCAAGGCATGGCTACAACCCCCATTTCAGGAAGTCCCTAAAATGTGATTAGTCTGGGCACATCTTTTCTGATTCTCTTAAGTATCTCTTGCGTCTGCCCACTCCCAGACTCACGAAATGTGCTGCTTGTCCTTGTAGCATGATTCATTACAGACTTGATTATTAACTCAGCACCCAGAGATTTCATCAGTGACCTTACTTTACTTCCCCAAATACTTTCCCAATTCCCTTGGTCCCTCTCCCTCACCAGCAGACACACAGCACCTTCAAGTTTGTGTCAGCTTTCAGGAAGTGCTAGAGGATGCTTTTCTCTCCCTGCCTCACTGCTGCTTGCTTAAAGCCTACATGACTAGTACCCCCTCTACAGGAAGGCAAATATATCTAAGACCTGACAATGAGTTAAGACAGTCTTGCATGAAAATTCTTCCTCATAAAGCTTTTCAAAAACCTTTATAAACTTCTCTCTCATATGTGCTCATTTTTCCTTTGACACCAAAATTTAGAGTTGTACAAATAAAAAACAAATTGTGGGGAAATTAATTGGAAAATTTGATGGTTTAGTGGCTAAATATTAAGACCTCACTTGCCATCATATTTTTCATTTATATTTTTATTTAATGAAACTTGAAGGGAGTATTTTTTAGTCTTTAGCATTAATTATTTTCATTTCAACTCCAGGAAGCCTATGTTTTGCATATTTAGATCTTTGCATTTTTTAAGAATGCCTTTAGCTACTGTTATGTTGCCATAACACAATTTAACTTTGATGACATTTTGCAGAAGAATCTCTGAAATTTAGGAAGCAAAAAGGCACACAGTCATTTTAACAGAAGATTGCAATAAAAATAGTCCTGTCCAAGTATTTTTTTACAAAAATTGCATAACGTCCTATTTATTATATTAATTCACAGTAATTTTGAGGCAGCAGAAAGATGAAAACTCAATGAATCAAAACAAGCCTCACTCCCCCATCGCCCCCCAAAAAAAGAAAAATATTGGTGGAGTTTACTATGAGTCAGATCAGGCCACTCTGGAATCTAGATGATTAATCAGAAACATATACACACACATAAAATAACCGCCACAAACAAACAAACAATCAAACAAATAGCTTGTTAAATTCACCCTACGAAATTAATTGTTGTGTTCATCTTTTTTTCAGGTGGATATTTCTCAGATAATTTTCAAACCTTATACTGATTTCTTTATTGAGGAAAATAAAAGAGACAGGTTGAGGATCTACATGAACAAACAATATTTTTTTCAGTAGATATGGCACATTATAAAGCTTTTAAATTGCACTATTAATCATAACAGAATCTCAGATTGGCCAAGGTTTGAAGAGACTTCTAGAAGTCATCTGGTCTAACCCCACTGTGCCTAAACCCACTTGCCCAGGCCTATGACCAATAACACCCCTCAGGAAAATTTCTATCCAACTTTATCTTTTAGCTGGCAGCCAGAAAGCACAGCCTTTTGTGAACTGGGTTTAAAACCTCAGGGAAAAGGCATTATCTTAGTAGGATGGATTCCATAGACCATATACACATGAAATTGTATAGAAAAATAGTTTGATTTTAATTGTATAAAAATGGTTAAGAAACTGACAAGTAGAAAAGTATTATATTCATATATAATATAAATATTAAATTTAATTGCTCCTTACCATCCCTTTATTGAAGAAACACCAGCTTTGCATTTGTTTCAAGACTCCCAGCTATGCTTGCTCATGGCACAAGCAGTTTATATGATTACATATTTTGTCTATATAACCTCATGCCATTCACTGCACTCAGTGGACAAAGAGGCAAAATGACATTTAAAAGCACAATCAAAAATCAAATGTATCTTGGTTATCAAATACTTAATTTTACAAGCCAAATAATGTTCCTTAACAGAGCTTCAATAGATACAATAGGTTTACATAATCTAAGAGGAACTACAGATTAGGGTGTCCGACATTTAAAATTCTACTCTCTCTACTGTCTGTAGTTATTTTGTCTTAAAAAGAGCTTGAACTAAATATTCATAGGCTATGGTCCAGCAGGGTGGTGTTCAGCATTTTTTGCTTGCTTTTTTTTGTGCTCCAGTAAGCTCCCTCTGCCATCAGTAGCAAGAAGATTTACACTCAGAGAACTGTCATGTTTTCCTAATCATGTTTTCTCACTAGCATGACCTTTTAACACATGCATAGATCAGGTATGCTGTATTTGAAATTTCTTGACCCACAGTAAATATGAAAACTAAGTACTACAAGGAAAGGGAAGATTAAGTAAAAATATATACATGCAGTCACACAAAGCTAAGAAAAAATTTATATTACATTATTTAAGTAGCACATTTGCTTTCAGAAAAGCAAATAAAAATATTTTCATAAAAATAATAGCTAGTATTTAAAATATTGATGAGAATATAAAAAATCCCTATGTGATCTATTCAAATGATTTGAAGTCTTCGTTTGGGTTTGCACAGACTACTCTACACTGTGGCTTGAATTTAGGATGCCCTTAGGTCAAAGTGCCTGGAGCAGACACAAAGGCCTGATGGGCTCCTGAGAGCCAAGTTAGAACACACCTGTAATCCTGTAGGTGTGGGAACTGCTGTTTTATTCTTTAGTGTTTTTCTCATATACCTAGGAGGCAACAGTGCTCTAATAGAAAAGTCTTCTCTTGGCCATTGTTTTAAAACTTGTCAAAGTACGCCTGAAAACCTTATTTTGCAGATGCAAGGTGCATGACAAAGTAGAATTATTTGCAGTACAAGTAAATAGTCAATTGTAATATTAGATGCTGTGAACCAATTACAAAGGTGGTTTTGTAAAATTTTGCCAACTGGAGACATTAAGTCCTGCATTAAAATGGAGAATACCAATGACTAGACTCAAAGCATAAAACTCCCTGGCCAAAATATTTTAAACAAGTCTCCCAAATCTACCTAGCATTATCATTTAATAATACATCCATGAAAGAAAAATTAGAAAAATTATTTCTTCTATGTCATACTACCACAGTTCTTTCCTATGTGGACATTGCTTTGACATTAACTAGTCATTAAAGCATAAATCTTCTTGCTACTGATCTGCAAATTACTCCAAGTTATTTTGCACAGAAGGATGAACTTCCAATTTCCCATAGTCAAGAAATTCTAAAAACTCATCTTTTGAGGTCTGTAACACCAGACACAAGTACAAGTCAGTCTTTAAATTCTTAGTAAAATGCATTATTTGTCTGAATTTCACATCTCAATGTTTTCAGTTTTTATCAGTAGATAAGAGCCTGAAGTATGTGAAAAGATGTGCTGCAGGGCATCAGACATCCTCAAAGTTTGGAAAGCATTTTCCCTCGGGTTGTTTTGACTTGGTATCATCTTTCTTTCTACAGTTCAGGAGTTTTAAAATATTAAAGTCATTGAGAATTAATTGATTGGTTCACTATTCTCCTTTGGCTCAGATGCATGTCTGTCTCACTGCCCTTCTCTGTAAAATTTTAGGCATAGACAGATTCTTGTAGGTCAGAAATTCTTCCCTCTTCCCTTCTAAATCCGGATGTTGCTAATGGTGTTCCCTGTGGGAGGCAGCACCTTGGTTCATTATGATTACTGCAATCCGATCAAATTTCACACTTTAACAGATGAAATTATGTATGTTACAAAAATTAATTTTAATAATATAAACTGAAAATAAAAAAAAATTGAAATCAAGTTCTACAATTCTGTGATTTTAATGGCTCAAGTCTGACAGTTGTCTCATTTATTCAGCCAAAATAAACCTGTCTCACTAGTGATCTGGAATTTTACAACTACTGTTGAATGGGAGGCATCAATTTAGTATTTTTCTGTTATACTTAATCAAGTAGTTAACTTTTAAATTGGAGGAAGAAAATCAAGTTCAGTATGAAATGTCTTTTCTAATGGGCTTTGGAAGGTTTCACACCACACAAATAGGTTTTAACTGACTTATAGATTAAATAGTCTTCCTCTATTTAAATACTTTAGTTTATTAAACATATCACAGAACTCAATATTATAGGTGTCCAGGCAAAGTTTAAGTGTTCCATTAAAATATATTTGCTTTTCATAGCTTTAGCTAAAAATTATCTTTATGAATTTTATTAAATTATTATTGTATTGCATTATAAATGTTTTTGAGCCTTCTCAAATGTAAGGTTAATTTCAATCATTTCAGTTTTACCACTGTTACAGGTCACAAATAATTTCTTCTGGGAGTTATAAACAAATTTTTGTGCCCTAATTGTGTTTTGAAAGTGTAAGTGCTCCTCAAATTATCTGATGATAGATAAACAAGGTACAAAATAATTAGAATGTTTAATTAATAAATCATGAGTCTCCATCAGACTTTATGCTTTATGAGAAGCTAAATAATTCAAATGCAAATATGAAATTCGGTGACAGATAAAGCACTGTCATGCAGAGATATGTTTAAAATAGTATTTAAACTGTCAATTGATGAACTGTTTAGCTAAGAAATTTAGACAGGAAAATATTTAATAAATATATGTATCAAATAGCTATATTCAACTTTTCTGCACAAATGCATAAAAAATTCCTACCCAGGCTGATTCACAGAAGTTTATCAGAAAATAAAAAGTCCATATACAATCTTTGTCTGCATTATAAGTATTGAAAAAAACAGAAGTCATAAGTCTCACTTTCTAATTTAAATTTATTGGCCCACTTTATCCAACACTCCAGAGAACACTTCAGGTTATCTGTGGCATTAAAAAAATCAGCAGACTCAGTGAGAATGTTGCTTCCAAACCTGAATGCAGTCTCACCTGTGATCAGCCTGGAGATGCAGCAAAACATGCCCAGCATTTAACAAGCTTTTCCCCTAGGAAACAGAAGGTTGTTAAGAGTCTGAATGATTTAATTTAGATTCTGCAAACATATGAAACTCCCCAGCCATAGGTATTTTCTATAAAATCTACCTCTGCAGTTAATTGTGAGATCACCAGGAATTTTTTAGGGAGGCCTAAGCAATTTTCTTTCCATAGTGGGATCCACTACAAAAACATTAACTCCAGCCCTGCTGAGGAGGCAATTTGTACCTCTCACACAGCTGAGAGCTGCTATTACAGCTACCCACTGAAAGCCCAGGAAAGAGTGAAGAATTTTGTTATAGAAATGCCAGAAATGTATTGCTTCTCTGACCTGGCCATATCTTTTCAAAGTCTGCTTGTAGTTCATACCTGGATGAGACTAGGCATTAGGGGTGAGGGGTTGTACTGGAAGGATATTAAAACAGCCAAAAAATTTTCATGTTTTTAAGATGTTAGCATTTAACCAGATGTACACCAAACTGTCTTTCAAGACATGCAAAATAATACTATCCAACAATATTAGAACTGCTTGTGTCTAGTTTTTTTCTTCAGTTTTCTCTTTGATCTTCATGGTAGTTTCTTTCTGAACTGTAGTCCATGCTCCTGTCAAACCTGTTATGTTCAAGCATGATCTGCTATTTTAGCAAACATTATTGTCTCTAATGAATTCTTGTCCTCTTCACTATCTCTTCAATGCTTAGAAGGCACACAAGTCTCCTGCTCCTTTAATTAGATTATCTTAAAAACAAAAAACAAAACACAAAAAACAAAAACAAAACAAAAACAAAAAAGGCAAAAAAAAAATAAAACAAAAAAACACAAATTAAAAACACCACAAAACAACCTGCAGCCTTCTTTTCTAAATTTTTCTGCTGATCATCATCCTTTATAATACAGTCTGCAGAGCAAAAGGCATGTACATAGAATGTCTTAGAAAAATGCAGAAGGAGAGGAGGAAAGATTGCTTTAATAACTTTAAAAACTATACTTATGAAGAAAATAGTTCCAGAGAAAATATGGCTTCTGGTGGTACTGGTAACCTGTGGCATTCCTACAAAACCCTGCACAACTCCAGTTCATCTCCTGGAGCCATCTCTATTTGGCTCTGTACTGTCCCTGCAAGGCCTGTGTGGATATAGGGATCATGCTGTGAAATACGTTGCACAAAATCGGGTTTTATTAGGACATAAAGCAATCCAAGCAGTATTCCCAGAAGCCTTTGTAATTCTGGGATGTGTTATAGTGTCTTAGCAAGATGAGAAAGGAAGTTCTACTGCTTACTTTTCTTCCTGAAAAACAAGCAAAATGGAGAGATTAGATGCTTCCAGTTTCCAAATCATGGTTTTATGCTTTATCATTCAATAACAGCATTTTCTTTTAATACTTCTTCAAAGACTATTTACATGAATACAGTATTTGCTATGTTAACAAAGCCATACCCCCTTTCCCCAAATCCCAAGGCAGCTGTAAAGACACTGTCAGAGTATATATTTCAATTACTCCTAAGGGTGGCAATAACAGCAACAGACATAACAAGAGATTATTTTACTTCTTAATATTTTATCACTGTATCCAAGAGATAGACATGTCAATTAAACCTCATTACTTTCTCTCTGTCCATGAATATTTCAGCATAACTCACTGTAAACAAATAGTGGTTATATCACTCAGGTTGAAGTATTATTATATCATTGTAGACACACCACTAGGCTTCATAGAGAGCATACTTAATATCAAAACCCACCTATCTGTGTTTGATCTAAAAAAAAATATTTACACTTAAACATTCCCAACTTTTTACTCAGCTATTTATTTCATGCAATGTGTGATGCTTTTCACCACAGATATTGTGTGTATAGGCTATAGTCCTATTTTTTCTTTTATTTTTAATTGGTTAAATCTAAGATGTTTTAGTACAGGAGGAAGGATCTTGAAACAGCAATTTTGCAGACGTACTTGTTTGGAAAGGTATGATCTATAAAACAGCAAGAAATATACTTTGCTAAATTACTATTCTTGAATAGCTCACCAACTGAGCACTGAAAAAGACATGGGCTAAATTAATAGAGATCAAGACAATATACAGAATGGACTGAATTTTCAATTTTCACAGGCAATTGAAAAAGAATGAAGGCGATAAGGTCCAAAGTTTAAAAAAAAAAAATTGAAATCTCCTATTGTAGACAGTATCTGTGGAGACCACACTAAACATTTTGTTCTGTTCCCAAGGACTGTGATGAGTCCCCAGCACACAACTCTGGCATTTCAGAGAATCTGCTCTGCTCTTTCCAATGGATCCAAAAGGGTTGCCCCTTACTTTCACCCCACAAGAAAAAAGAAAACAGCTGAAATCCTCCCACAAAATGGTGCTCTGCTAATTCAAATACGTAACTCATATATTATTAAAAATAATTAACACATTTGCTAGTAAACTTACCATATGAGCATTAGGCTGCATCTGCATGAACAACTATAGGTCAATTTGCCAAATATAAAGTCATGAATTCCTATTTTCTGTACACATCTATTACAGTACATGTCTAGCAGAAAAAATAAATCAGCATTTAGTATTAAGTATTTTTTTAATGTTGAAAATGCTTTTACTAGTTTGTGGCTATACAATCTTTCACAGTATTGTGTACATACCTACCTACATGTACACTAAAACCAGTTGTAAGACGTGAGTTTGGTTAGTGGAAATCCTAGTAATATTTCAGATTCACCTTCCCACCCTTGGTTTTAGTTATGTGCTATTATCCTCCATGCAGTTGTTCCAGAATTACCTTTGCCAGTGTAGGGTACATGACATTGACCATTCCTATTCAGTTGTTGGAGCTGGCTCAGCTGGACAAAATGTCAGCACTGGCTTTGTACATCTTTATTATAAAAACCTATGCTACCTCGAAAGAACACCAAACAGCCTGGCTATAAGGCAGAGATTCAGCAAGAGCCAGCTTATGCTCTGGCAGGCTGGGAGTTCCCGAAATATTGGCATGTGTCCTTGCAGATATGCCTGTTGGAGTTAATGATGCCAGAGAAATTCACACAGTAGATGAAAAAGGTCACATAAATTTGGGGGCACTAAAAAGAGGAAAAGTTACCATTTTAGCATACCACTTTTGCCTTGCAGGGCTCTAGGGAATAGAAACGGGGCAATTCTACAGGCACAGAGAAACATTTTATCACGAGTGAGGAATAAGGACACTATTCCAGAATGACAGAGGATAGGAGTGTGTGTGTCTTAATCCTAAAGATCAGAAATGGTCTTTGAGAACCTGAAGTGAGAATACAAACCTGTGTTGGATAAGTTTAGCAGCTAGAATAACATGATGGATGTGTAAGACATGGAAAGGTATTATGCACACTTAGGGTCTATGAACACTGAAAAGCAAGCTTTGAAATTACCCTAGTAGTTTCCTACTTGAAAAGATCACCAAGATGAAGGACCATATCAGGGATGGTGTCAAAGTTTAATGGCATCAAATCTGCTATTAAGCACAGCTGCAGTGAGCAGCTTCACACAGGAGAATTTAAGGTTTCTAATTTGCAAAAGCTCTTAAAGCTATTTTACTTCTAACCTGATTAGCACCCATTATCCTATTCATTAAACCTGCAATTCATGTCCTAGATATAATGTGTTAAGTCTTAGGTGCAATTTAGGTCTACATTCTCATGGCAATTAGACAGCAATGGCAAAGGTACAAACTGGGGACTGCATGTTATTTATTAATTCAGAGTCAGCAATTCTCTTTATAGCCCAGTGGTAGAAAGAAGACCAAGTATTTTGTTTGGTACACTTACTTGTTGAGGGAGTGGTACGAAATAGAGACATAAGAGCCTCCTTGTCAACAAGTAACAGGTATTTTATAAGAACAGCAAACATAAAAGAGAACTGTAAAAATACATACATCAACAATAGCACTCCATTTTGAAACTTCCAAGTGGCTTTAGGTGTAAAAATAAGGTCTAGTGTTGTGGGCACTGTCAACTTTTCAGTATAGCCTAGAGCTCAAAACATTAATTCTTTGTGAATTAACAATGTTACTTTCTTTCCAAGAGAGGTGTGGGTGGACTTTCAATGACTTGGAAAGTCAGAACACTCAGTTGCATGGCGTGCAGCATTTGATCTATTTCTAAACTGTTAAAAATACTCTTTTTTTTCCATGGATATTACAAAATTTCTAAGTAGGTCTTTTCCTCAAAGGAACTGCAAGATCAGAACAAGGAGAGCACAGACCATTCTAGAAATTTTACACTCTTGGCTATGCATTTGGGCACAATGTGAATAAATTAAAAGTAGAAATGTCATTTTGAAAGAGAAAATATAAATTTATGCCACCTTTAAGGACAGAATCAATTTTGGAACACTGATTTTCTTCTATGTTATTTTTATACAAGTCCTTCTATTTGGTTGACTTTAGTCTATATCTTTTAAGATCACTAATCTTTCAAAAATATACTAAGTGCTTACTATGAGAATTCTTGTAAGACTTACTTAAACAAACTTGTTCTACTTTTAAACAAAGGATTGGAAACCAATTACAGTATACAGATTCTTAGTTCTAAAATAAATCTACCATCAGCTCATGCAGGTATCTTGCTGTCTGTATGGTTTATTCGAAAGAGATAAACTGTCAGATTTGATATTGTAGTTTCTCACATGTTTCTATTTTATAATAAAACCAATGGTCAAAACTTCAGCTGATTGTTAGTGCAGGCCCTGATGGCAGTATCTGGAATATTTGGTTGCACTTGACAACTCCAGTGAGATAGGTTTGCCCAAGGAATGTTGAACTAGCAGAAACACTGGATAAATTTAAGTAATAAGTAGTTTTTGCTATAAACATATCAAATTAATAAGAAACCACTAAAGAAATTAAGAATAGTCCACAAACTAAATGCCAAGATTGAATTCTGATTAATCCAAAGGAAAATTTGGGTTTAACTCTTTAGGAACTGAAAAGAAATTATAAAAGGACTAGAAAAAACAAACAAGAAAACTAGTAAATACTGCCTTAATAATGGGTGTTAGATCTGCCTCTCCATAGTCTCTGCCTCTCTGTAAGTCTCAAAGTGCAGATTCAGACTTTGATATCTCACTGATTGCAGTATATAATGCAGTCCAATAGACTGATTTCTGGGAGAGGGCAAAGAGTAGGACTCCTGCAGCACCAATTTATACTAACTTTACACCTGATCTATTTGCCTGCAATTAACAGTAATCCAGTAAATGGCCTCTGCTGAGTCAGCTTATAGAAGTGATGAGAGTAGTTTGTCCTCCAAGTATTCATTCTGAACATGGAGCAACATGATCAGTCTGAAGTAGTTGTGAGAGTTTATCTTACTGACTTGTCTTTCCTTATTTCTCTTCTGAACAGAAAAACATTATAAAAATAAAAAAAAATATTGCTCACCCACTTGATGATATCTCATAAATTGGGGCAAGAAATTGAAAGCACAAAAAGGTTTATTATTTTGAAATATGGTCCAATAGAACACATTATCATTCTTACCATGGGTTTGGTATGCTCATTGTAATGGCTTATCAAAATATATTTCCTTCTCTTTTACACTCTTATTATTTATAAATAAATCTGTTATCATCTGCTGAAAAAAAAATTATTATATAGTACTCTTTGAAGTAAGGTAATTTTACCATTATTTCAAATCTCAGAGCCTAAAAAGATGACCTGAAAACACTATTAATGTGTTGGATCTTATTACTCAAATTTTCTCAGTGCCATTACAGATAGATTGCAAAAATTGATGTTGAGAATTTTGAATTTATTTTCATAAGATGGACTTGTTACATTTAAATTCTCCTTTACTGTTATTATACTAACCTAACTGTGCACAACCACTCAGGGTAGGGTTATTTTGTATTTTCTCTTTCTGGAATTGCAGCCTCAGTTCATGTAATTTACTTCACCATTTTATGTAAACAGCTTATCTTTGTAACAATATCAGAAAATCACATCAAAAAGAGCAAAAATTTGAATATACACCATGGTCTGCTGTGTACTGCTTCCAAAGAAAATTGTATCTCCTCTATTTCTTCAGCTAAGCAATGTATGTACTGTTAAAAAGGCAAACTTTGGGAGCAGAGTATGTCTGTGTTTTGTATGGGTTATATTTCCAATGGAGAAAGAGGATAAAACTACAAATGAAAATCTTGTAAACAAGTACCTTTCAAATAATTCACATTCCAACGAAACTATCATCTTTGCGAAATTTATTCTTTTTATTCCTTCCTGGCATTCTATGGCTCATGAATAGACCTTCAAAATTGCCAGTTGTCCTTCACATAATTTATAGGTGCTAAGAACTATGCATGAATTTAGAGATAATTCTATGCACTGTGCCTTTACTATAAGATCATATTTCCTGTTACACATTGTTTTTAAATCCTAATTCAAAATTTCGCTTATCTAAGCCCTTTTCTAACAGATTTAAATAAAAGAGGATGTGCCACACGCACACACACACACACACATATATATACACACATATATATATGTGTGTGTGTGTGTATCACAGCACAATAATGGATTGATACATGGGTTTTCCTCTCTGCTATCAAAATGTTCCCAGCTAGACAGGAATGTACATTTGTTTTTCAAAACAGCCATAACAGGACATCATGGGTAGAGACTGTATAAGAAAGGGAACTAATGCATTTCCAGTCTCCAGGACTGCTTGCTAAGAGTCCTACATTTGTTTACAAACCTCTGACCTATCCCCCAAGAGCTGTGATTTCTCCTTAAGCTGAATTAGCCCTTCACTGAGTAGTGTAATTCCAGTGATAGTTTGCCTGTGTGTGCAGATAGCTTCCAGTCCATACATTTAAAACCAAAAGGTCCAATAACTTGACATTTCACTGACATATCCATGGAAATGAGCCAAAGACTAAGACATCCTCTCCGTGGTTGACCCTATTTTTCCTCTTTGTCTAAGTAGTAGGATAAAGAGTGTTGGAGTCATTCCTCTCCTCCCCTTGGCCAGTGGAATTTTAATTATAAAATGTAAAGGTGAAAATGAAAGATAATATGTTTAAATGTTTGGCTTGTGCATGTAAAGTAAATATCTGATAAATTTAAGAAGATGATTGTGTTAGTAATTTACCTAGGATTATGGAAGGGGCTGTCACCAAACCTTTAGGGTACCCTGACCAGATGTTCTACAAAACAGTGTTAAGCAGGCATGATAAAATAGGCTGGAATCTCAAGAGAAAATAATATATTCAGGTTTTCTTTAACTGAGATGGCTGTTCTCAGTATTATTGATAATAATCTATCAAATTTCAGAAAAACAACTCTGATATTAACCTAGCAGTATAAAAACCATTCAGCATGAGCTTCTGCAGTCTCAGTCTAATCTGAGAGCACACCAGAACACATGAATCTTCTTTGAAATTCTAAGCCCATTCAGTTATGCTGGAGATGGAAAAACATGGGGACAAATGTTGCCAGACACTTGGGGAACAGTTTTGCAAATTCACTTTCCAAAGAAGTAAGTATTTGTGAGTACTCTGCTTCAGGGACCTGTGATCACAGCATAGAGAACTTAATGAGAATATGTAGCTGTACATGCAAATAATTTTGACCACAAAACTCACCCTAAACTTTTGGATAAGACTAAAGAAAGCTGATTACCTGGCAATCTAGTTTAATTCTTGACCACTACAGTAATATATAGGGATTTAAAAAAAATTGATTTTCTACTATTCTGTGTGTTAAATCCCATTCTCTTGGAAAATTAATGTTTGTAAAGGGATTGTTCAAGGACACAGCAAGACTGAACCAATTGATGGGCATGTTCTTTCTGAGTAAGGGTAGACAGAAAGATAGAGGAGCTGTGTTTAAATCATACTTATTCCTCAATAAAATCCTACTCCTTTGACAATGCAAGAAGTAACAGAATCCCACTCCTATGTCTGATATGACTATGTTTACACTAAAGGAAAAAAAGTGTGTGTTTAAACCCCAAAAGTATTTACACATTTTTTTTTACTGCATGCAGTTGAGGAACTTCAGGCAATGACATTTGATTTTGAGAACCTCAGTTATCCATCTATGCAGAAAGCATCAATCTGAGCCGCCAGACTAAGCCCTAACCTTGTGTCCTAACTCTGAAATGTAGGAACAGTTGAAGGTTTCCTAAAATAGTATTAGAAACAGAAGATGCCCTGAGATTCATACATATCTTCCATCTTCCCTCCATTGTGGCAATCACACTTCAGGTACTTTTCAAGCCATGCTCCCTGCTGACACTTCTATTTATTCTCTTTTTTATAATTTTGACCCATATGAACTGGAAAACTACTTAACAGAAGGCTTTCATTTCTACATTGTATGAAAAATGCTGTTTTACCTTTTAAACCATCTACTTTTTGCCAAGATCGTATGCTAGGAGGAGATAAATTCCCTACAGATTCTCTTCACATGGTATAAAATTATGTAAACCTTCATTGTGCTCCTTCTGCATGCATCCTCTTTGAAAGCTGAATGTCTTAGTCAGTTTAGCTTTCCTGACGTGGAAATATTTCTGTTTCTGACCCCACTTCTTAAAAACCTGTGTACCACACAGTCCTTCTGCATCTTTTTTTTGAGAAACAATGTCCTACAATTCATCCAGCATTTAAGCTGCAAAAGCATTATGAATTCACAGCATCAAACTGATACCCTGTTTTGTATCCTGTTCTTTCCAGATAATTCCCATGTGCTTTTTGGATGGCTAATTCATGCCAAGCCGATATCCTCAGACAGCTATCCACAAAGACTCCAAGGTCTTGTTCAACCCAACCTCCTGGGCATTTGCCATTTTTAAATTTCAGCTGAAATTTCTCATTCATTCTATTCAGCTTTTTTGCAAAAGCTTTTTTCTATTGAGACTGTTTTGCAACTGCTAGTACCCTGAATAACTTTCTGTTATCCAGAAATTATGTAATCTTACCTGAAATTATGCAATCTATTGATATCAAAATTATTGTATGATGCAGACCTTGGTTCTGTGCCATTCCACAGGTAAAACCCCTCCATTGTGAAAACTGGACATTCAATCTTTGTCTTTCTTCCTGGTAGCCAGAGAGAAATCAAACTCTGTTATTTCCTGACAGTTTTAGTTTCTTTGAAAGATGTTTTTATAGTCTTTGCCAAAGCTCTTTGGAAGGACTTATCAAATGGATCACCCTCAATCACATGCGTATATGCCTAGTGGCTCCATTGCCTTTCTTCTTTCAATAGTTCAAGATAGGATTGTTAATTGCCCCTTCCACATGACAAAATGAGTTCCTGGCAGCCTGTACAAGCAGTTTTTGCAGTCAGTCATATTTTAACATTCTGAAAGTATACTTGTACTTGCTTTTGATCCAAAGGAAGCACTGGAGACAATGGATATTTCAATCTTACATGCACGTCTCTGCTACCTGCACCCAAATGCCATCTTTAAAGCTGAATCAATAGGCATACGAGTTTTACTTCATTACACACTTTTGAACTCAACTTTTGCATTTGAATGCTTGCATATTTACATATGTCCTATTTGATGTTTAGGAAAAGAAGCAGTGGCTGCCCACCAGTACCCTGTCTTTTAGAGTAAGAAACAAGCCTGGCATATAATGTCTGCAAAAAAAAAGTAATGATAGAAAAATTTTAAATTAAACACTTTTGTATTTTCTGTATGTAGATGTTAATGTTTTAACACATCTATTTGAATTAAATTGTGTTAAACAAACAAAAAATGTTATCCAGTCTGAAAAGAGCACAGCTGGTGACATAGTGAAGCATTTCAAAGTATCATTATTACAGAGGAAAGTGATATAAAGATGGGAAATGCATAATAAAGAGCAAGAGAGGATAGTAAACATTGGCTGCTTTGAAGTTAAAAATTCCTGAGTTCCTGAGCTAATGGAAGAAAGCAACCCGTTGATTATCTGCACCAATGGACCCTTCCTATTCACAGACCATATCACAGTCACCTACAGCAGAGATTTTAGGCCACTGTTCAACAGTGTCTATTGATTTTCCACAGGTAATGAAAATGGAAAGAAAGAATTATTAACTCTTTCCATTTCTTCCTTTTTAATAGAGATGGCTCATCATTTGCACTTGGCATTTAGTAGGTATTTGATGTTGGCATTTTGTTTAATAAGAGTGCATATGAGATACAACCTTAGCTCCTGACAATGCATACTAACACACAGGCTTGTCAAGACTAGAATATATGACCCTTCAATCCAGAGAATAAAGTTTATGATACAATACAAAAAATGTTGATTGAATATGCAGAACTGTGAGCACCATCTGTTTGCCTTGTTTGCCTAACCTCATGGGTTTGTCACTACAGCTGCTAATTGCATTATGGTATTTTCATGACAGACCACTTCTGCTTCAGAATTCATAAGGGCATATTCCAGTTTATATCTGCCTAATCTTCAGAATTATAACTGACTTAAACTTTTCTATATTGTTTTTGTAGTGTTTCCAGAACTGTTCTTTTTTTTTTTTTTTTGACAATTAGTACCTGCTCAAAAATACTTTTTAATTGAAAATCTGTGGATATTTTAACTAAAATATGTTCTGTCATGCATGCCAGAAGCAGTACAGGCTTAAAGTAAAAACAATTGTAGTAAAGACTTGGTTCTCATTCACACAAATATAAGTTAATCAAGTAAGTTGAAACAAATAGAAGAGACTCATGTAATTTTCTTTTGTAAGTTGCTTTCTTATTCCTCCTCATTTTTGTCATGCCTTACCATTGTTGGTGTTTGCAGGATGTAAATTGAACCATGCAAATTTTTTCAACTTGCAAATGCCTACATGCAGGTGTTTACTCCCTGAACAGCAGGCTGTCATGCCAAAAAGGAAGTGACAATTTGAACTGACCATAATTTTCCCAAATGAACCATATAAATGTATCATTTTAAAATGAGAGAAAGATTCCAACATTCCTATGAAGGAATTTCAGACACTAGATTAAAAGAATTGCAAAAAAAAAAAAATTAAAGAGGCACTAGTAAAAAGCCATTGATATCCTCCTGTGAATAGATTCATATAACTAGGAATGCATACATTTGCTTTCTAAAAAGTACACAGGCAATGATCTAAGCTGCAAGGAGCAAATAGGAGAATAGGATTCTTTGTCATTCATAAAGGACAAATTCAACCTCTGTTCACATGGATAACAGGAAGCAGAGCCTCAGCTCAGCATTCTTTAACATTAAAAGCATAATTGACTATTCTATCTATTTCTATTGTGTCAAAACATGGAGCTAAGAAACAGCACTGCCTTTGCATACAGAAAAGCTCCTGGGTGTATTAGTTGTTCCTCTAGATCAAATACTGCATATCACAGCACTTGAACTCTTTATTATGCTGAAAAAAGATATGTTGCCTGCATCAGGCAGGAATTATTTTGTTTTTAACTTGTTTCAAATTAATAGTCATTTACTCCACCAGACATCTAAAAGCAGGAAAAAATAATATTCACTTTCCTTCTAAAACTTATTCATTTACACATGAGTAATATACTGACCAGTCTGAAGATGTTCTTTTATATATATATATATAAATACATGACCCTGTTTGGTTGCCTTTGGAGTAATGCAGGAAAAAAAATGACACCCAATCAGACCTGATAACTCAACTGATTTCTCCAGTAAACAATTGCTTTTATTCAATGCACGTCATCTTTTGCTTTGAATAAGAGTTCTCCGATTTGCAGAAGCCCAGATCACAAAGGGTCTGTTACACCTGCACATGTTCCAACCATTTTGCTTTCTTGTGCAATTATGCCACTGCTCAAGCAAATGCTAGAACTGGATATGCTACAGCTGAAACAATCAGTTAATCCAAATCATCTGAAGTCTGTCCTACTGGGCGTCCATAACTGACTGACACAGGCATCCAGCATAGGCATCAGATACGTGTAGGGATGTCTGTTTTGATTTGAATACTTTTTCTCACTGTAAGGAATTATTAGCATTTTTGCTACATGTTTGAGGCACTATTGCCACAGTAGTCTTTAGTTTCCAGGTTTGTATTTCTAGTAAGCATTTATGCGGAAAAAAATTTCAGAGTAGTTCAATAGGAACTTAGGCAGCAGGGAGCTTAGTCATTTAGGACTTGGACACTTTTGAATCTACCATGTCCATCTGAATGAGTGTCTGCAGGAGCTTTACATCACACTGACTTCAGTGGCTCTAGCCCACAGCCTCCCAGTTAGTTCTTTTGAAAGCTCCCTATATGTTTCTAGTTGGAAACTAAAAATAAAGAGTAACCACAAATATCAAATAGCATATTGTGATAAATCAAATTAAATGTGTTCATCTTTTTTAAACATAGAAGGGGGTGCTGATATTGCTCACTAATCCAAGAGCAGAGGAATTGAAGCCTGAATATTTTATAAAATAACAAAAGTGTTAAAACTAAAATAAGTTACTTTAGACTGTATCAGCATGAGCTAGAATATTTACCTTTTAATTATCACTTTTGGAGATTTTTCACCAGAGACCAGAGCACTCAAAAGAAGGTTATCAAGCTATGTACTAGAAGTGAAGCATCTGCACAAGTCCAGGAGCATATGTTGTGCCTGAACTTGGTGACAGAAAAATTCTGCAAGTAACAAATATTCTTGTTTTGAACTAAATATACTCATATAAAAAGACCTGATGTTCTGATGGTGAGGTGGTGTGGAGTAAGGAAGAGAATTCCAGGAGAAGGATTGCCTTTTGCTTCACAATGCAGAGCACTAGCCCAGAAGTTTTTTCCACAGATATTTATTCTAGGCTCAGTTATTATTTCTACAGAAATAAATTCTAAATTCAGCTATTTTAAAGAGTTTAAGAAAAAATACTTTTTATTTTTGGAGGCGGGGGTAGGGAAAGCATTAGATAATATTGTGTTCTTGACAGTTCACAGAATCATTTGAGTTGGAAGGGATCTCTGGAGAACATCTGATTCAACCCCCCCTGCTACAGCAGGGTCCCTTAAAGCGGGTGACACAAGAATGCATCTAGGTGGGGTTTGAATTTCTCCAGAGTGGGAGACTCCACAACCTTCCTGGGCAGCCTGTTCCAGTGTTCTGCCATCCTCAGTGTAAGGTTCTTCCTCATGCTGAGGTGAAACTACTTGTATTTTAGTTTATGGCCATTGCTTTTCATCCTGAAAATAGAGAAAAAAAGTTTGGACAGACCAGAAAAACAATATTTTTTTTAAATGGATTGTAATTAAGGAAGGGTAATTTTTATTTCTTCCTTTTTGTCTCTGATTTTTGGAAAACAAGACAATCTTGCTTCTTGCTCATCCGCCATCTAAACGACAGAACAAATGCATGTAGTTTCAAAACATCTGACTCTCTTTCCCATCAATGCAGACCAGAAACATTCATTGTTGAAATTAAATTAATAAGACAATGTCAAAATTTAAGATGCATCAAAAAGCAAACTATCACAGACCACCTAGAAAATAAGCATGGGAAATATCAATGAAGAGCATTTACTGAAACATTTCAATATCATGACCTTCTCTTAGAAAGCTACCAGTTTCCCAGGACAGAAGTTTTCACAGGAAAATTCTAATGTTCATTAACCTTTAATTAATTCCCCTGGTTCCAGTAAGGAATTTCTCCTTGACTACCAAAACCAGGATGGCAACAGGAACATCATTCTCTAAAAGAAACATTACTTGCTTCTTGCTAAGAGCCTTGGTCAGGATAGCTCACAGGTCCATCCTTACTATTCTCACCTGATACAGAATAAAAACATTTTACCTCATGAGACAACGCACCCTCTAATAGGAACAGATACAGGTGCAAGCCTAGAGACAAAGACAGAAAACAGCCTGTCAGAAAGTACAATTCAAACTACATTCAGAAGTACAATTAAATCTACATTCACTGTATTACCCTAATAAAAATTTGCATTTAAAATGAATGTTTTTGTAAAAATCTACTTTCTAAAATCTTTTTTACAGGGGTCTCCCAAAAAATTGGTGAGCACCATAAATATAGTAATTATGTAATTATAGTTTGGAAAACTATAATTATATATTTATTATATTAATTATTTATATATTAAATATATTCATGTATATTACTATCTATAATATTATATTTATTCAACATTTATATAATATAGTTTGTTATTAATAATATATTAAATTTATATATTTAATATTGTCATATATCAATATGTAATATATATATAATATTTATATATGTGATATATTTAATCATTATAGTATATATTTATTATTATATAATTATTTAATTATTGTTTTGAAAAATAGTAATATGGGTTATTTATCAAATTAATTATTTTTCAGAATCAGTGAAACATGAACAATGATATTTTGAGCTAAAGGTTCTAGAGCATGAAGAAGATCATGGCAAAGGATGTCAGCCAAATTGTCCTCAGTGATTTCATCTCCATTACACAGTCCAGAACACCAGAGTCAAAAGAAGTTCAGTCTGGAACAAATTAGACTCCCTCTTGTTATCAAGTATTTCAAATTCTGTTCCTCAGGCACACTCTCATCATTGAGGGGAAGGGCAGAGAGGAGTCAAGGAAAAGATTTCCAAGTTTTTCCTCTACATTTTCCCAGAAAAGCAGCCATTATTTATGTCAAAATGGTCTCTGATCTCTGCAGAATGGTGAATACCGTGAATGGGTCAAGGAATGTCGTAAGTTCTTCACTCACATATCTGTGAAATCCCAGTGACTTTATCCAAGGTGCTGCATTTGAAGCAAAAGGATTTTTAAAGTCATTCAATAGGCACACAGCATATGTTGGTATTTTTGCTATTCCAGGAGGAATATTTTCTCTTTTTAGTGTAACTGCACAGCATGAAATATGCCTTCCCTGCACTGCTCTGCAGAGGTGCACCACTTCCAGCTTACATAAGCCAGGACTTCTTGTACTCTCAACTGTGTGTGCCCTAACAGCCTTTCATGTCTAAGGCTGAAAGAGCAAGGTAGGTATGGTTGTTTGAAAATGAAAGGATGTTCAGTTATTTAAAAATTACAGACCTTGTACTTCTGTTAAAAATTAATTAATTCAATTAGTTTTACAGCACTTCTGTTTGAGGTATGTGTAAAAATCCTTACTTTTTTCCCCAAAACACCCTATAACACCCTAATTCCTCTATTCTCAAATGCACATGAAAGAACCTTTTATCTTTCTCTTCTCCCATTGAAAAATGAAAGAAAATATGTGAAAGGATGAAAGATAAAGAACACTGCACCAACTATTTTGTTTCTACATTCATAAAAGTGATTCTTTTATGGGAAATAAGCTTAGAAGTTTTCACCTTAAGAATTGCTACCCATTCTAGTTGCTACCCAGAAGTTATGTCACACAATTTTTTAAGTGACATTGGGGCATCCTCACAGATGAAAACTTCACCTTGCCATTTCACTTATTTATTAGAGTCCAGCATATTATATAATTATTTCACAAATAACTGAACTGTCTGGACCTTTTTGAACCCTTGAAGATAAAGTGGGTTTATCAACATCCAATATATGAAGTTTGTGTGTAGCAGTTGCCATCTTTTCATAGGATTCTGTAAGTTACAAATATCTCCAGAGCATCCAGTTCACTTCAGAAAATCAGTTCGGCAAATAAATATTTCCTTCTATTCTCATAAGCCTTTTTAGTGTTACGTTAAAAAAAAAATAAAGTTTTAATTAACATAAGCTTTAATACCTAAAGTAGTCAATAATCTAAGAACCTCTGGTGATTATAGCAGTGGCATTATGACACTAGATAAAGTATAACTACTAATTCAATCCAAATCATATTCACAAAACTACACAGTCCTCAACATGGAGGATTTACAAAGATGCATTATATTATGTATAAATCTGTTCACATTCAGAAGCATCCCTACCATTCTGTAAAGTACTTGTCAATATTTTCTTATTTGAGGTCTATCAAGTCTATCAGAGGGCACAGATATTGCTCATTTGTGTCTTTTCTACTACCTCTTTCTATCAGGAATAAAATATGAAAATAAGGAGAAAGAACACCATAACACAAACAAAAAAAGGGCTTGTAACATCCCAGGAATAAGTAAAACCATTGAATAACACTATATTTTATACAAGAGGATTCCTTGAGGGTTTACAACATCAACAAAACATCAGTACTCTTCCAGTCAAATGACTGAATATTCATCCTGGTAACAATTGCGTTCTATTACATAGAGAGTTGCATATGGTAAGTATATATAAAAAATAGTCAGCCAGATGTGCACCAACATTTACAAATAAAAGCTGAATTAATACAGCATCTGTATTTTTTCCAGCATGCAAGGCTTATTCCAGGCAAAATCTGAGCTTGTATTGTAGGATCCAAGCTAATTTACCATCTACTCACCAATATATTGGTCCTAGATTTCAAAACAGCACTAAGCTGAAACTGCAAATACAACCTAGGATCAGAGAGCAGCTTAAAAGCTCCTGAGGTCTGATATCACAGACAAAAAGCACATTTAAGATGAAAATTTGCACTAGCAAGACAGCTAGAACCAGGGCATGGCCTAGCTCATGTGAGTTATTTTCCTCCTAAGGGGAGGATGTTGGTAATTAGTGCTTGCCTAGGTATTTCAGAATTTCTACCTTTTCAAAAATGTAAAAAATGTTAAAAGAAGTTTGAAGAATATATTTTTAATCAAAGACAGGAAAAATGAGCTTTAGATACCAACAGCCTCAGAAAAAAATCTCTTAAAGACACTAAGCATAGTGCTTTGGCGTATAATGATTTTTTACCAATACTTTTGTGTAAAAATTTAAACCTTGAATAATTTTTTACTTCATAAATATGCCCTACTATATCATGTCTGCTACAGAGTTGAGTGCATCTATCCTTCTTTCTGTTCTTATATTCAGGACTTGTACAAATTTGTAGGTGCTATTAAAAATATGACTAAAACATTTCTTGCTCTTACCTGCTGCTCTGCTTTTCATTTGTTCTGTTCTGACTTAAAGGAAATTCATACAATCAAGGGATATCACAGGCTGGAAGGAATCACAAAAGGTCTGCAGCTAAACAACTTGCTCGAGGCAGGGACAGCTATGGGATGCTCAAGGCCTTATCTAGTCTGGTCTTAAAAATCTCCAAGAATAGACATGGCATAAACTCTCTGGGCACTTGATTCACTAAAGAAAGATCTTAACTCCATCTTCTTGATAACTCTCCATGGAGCTGCTGTTAGGTAGCCCCATGTGCATCTCCTCACTGAGCAGAGGGTCCCCCTCTCTCAGCCAGTCTTTATTGGGCAAATGCTCTTATCATCTGTTCCAGTGGCCCCTTGCTGAGCTCACTCCCTTTTTACATCACTTATACTGTAGAGCCCCAAACTGGATGCAGTATTTTCTAAGGAGCACCACACAAAAGGGAATTATCCCTTCCCTTCAGGTGCTGGCCATGGACCTCCTTATGCAGCCCAGGAGGTTTCTGGCTTTCTCTGCAGCCAGAGCAGGTGCAGGCTCACACTCAGCTCCCTGCACACAAGGACCAGAGTGCTTCTGCACACAGCAGCTCCCCAGATTGGCAGTTCTCAAGCTGTACAACTGCAAGGGGCTTCTCTTTAACAGACATCAGACTTTTGTATCTGTCCCTGTTGAATTTTATCAGATTACTGCTGGACTGTTCCTACAGCCTGCCTAGGTCTTTCTGGATGATAGCATTGCCCATGGTTATAGCAGCTACCGGCCCCAGTTCACTGCTATCTGCAGATTTCATGTGTGCATTACAACACTTCATTCATTAATAGAGATGCTATACAGATCAGACCAAAGTATAAATCCATTCAGTATGTCACCTCCAGAGAGTGCAAATTATTAACCACCACATTCTGAGTCCAGTCATCCAGAATTTTATCCACCTGATTGACTATATGTCATTCACGTATAAAGACCATAATTACCTAAAATAAATACAAGAATATTGCAGAAAACAATACCAAAAACCTTGGTGAAGACAAGGTTAATGGCATTCAATGCTTTTCCCTCATTTATGAAGCCAGCCATTTCAACCTAGAGGTAAACAAGACTGGCCAGGCATTGTATACCCTTAGCTTTCCTTATATCCCTATATGGACAAGATTTGTAAATTCCTCATCTGTAGCATCTACCTACCTTCTTTGTAGCTGCTGTTTAGTCACAAAAATATCCTGATAAATCTAACTTGTTTGCTTCAGTAACAGGATGGAATTTTTCTTGAGCCTAAAGGAAACTACATTTAAAGGCTTCCTATATTTTCCTAAATCCTTTGCTCCTCAGAAGTAACTTCCATGGGATTCCACCTGTAAGGTCCCTGATTAAGCTAAAGTCTGTTCCCCTCAAATCCAGGGCAATTATTCTGCTATCCTTCTACCTCATTCCCTTCAGGATCTCTTAGTCCACTATTTCATGCTCTATAGAGCCAAGGTTACCATTGATTAACACATCCCAAACAAGCTCTTCCTTATTAATGATACAACCTCAAAATGTGCATCAGCTCTGGTTGGTGCAGGGAGTGCCAAGAACAAAGAGATGCCCCAGCAGCATCCCTGGACCCCTGCATGCTCCCCATCCAGTGAAACAACCTGCAAACTGCCAAATACCTGCCTGCAGTACATACTCATACAACTTTAGGTATGCAGCTGTTTGCCCAGGCAAAGAGCAGACAGAAGCCACGCACAGGATTAATTCCTTTTTGAAAGCCTACAATCCTGTCAGAATGCTTTCCAAGAATAAGTGACTTAGCTCAGGAGCACTGTCTCCTTCACATCCACAGCAAGACCACTTCACTGAAACACAGGAGAAGGCTGTGCCAGCATTTTGGGAAGAAAGACTTGGAAGATTGCCGCGCTCCTGCCCCAGATCCCTGGTCTCTCTAGCCCCGGCTAGCTCTTCCTGGGGCGAGAGTGGGCAGTGGAGGCACCCTCCGCTGCTCCTGGATGGGGTTTAGAGGGTGCCTTCGTGGGTCCCTGGGCGGCGCAGGCAAGCCTCGCGGTGAGGAAAGAAAGGGCGGATCCAGCTGGGGGCTAAGTCCACTTTATTTGGGCCAACGGGCCAAACGTGCAGGAACAGTACCAGCCAACTGGAACCCCGAAAGGGGTCTGACACTGGATTATAAACCTTTGGGGAGGGGTAAACCTTTAGGGAGGGATATCGGTAATCCAATGAGGAGAGGGGAAGGGAGTGGCTCCGGGATGGGGTGATCTGACCTGGTCCAATGGGGGGAGGATATGGGAGGGGCCCCAGGCCCTCGTCCAACCACTTGGTGCCCTGAGCAGAAGCTTCCAGATGGAGGGGAAGGAACACCGAGTGACGGGCAAGGCACCTGGGAGGAGACAGGGGAATGACTTTGCACTTTCCAGGATGATGGACAAATACTGGAAAGGCGGGAAGGGGGGACCAGGCGGGAAAACAGGGAACAAACCAAGTGATAATAGGGGTGTACAGGGACAAACCAATGGATAATACAGAAATATTAAACATATAAATTGCACAACTCCATAGAAGATCGCAAGACCATCCTTAGTAGATGTCACAGTTGACGTCCCAGAACCACCCATTTGGATTTTCTGCACATAGATTAGCTTGACACTGTAAAACTGCATCCATGTGAAATGAAATCTAAAAGAACAGAAGTATATGAATATTTATATTTCTTGTGTTTGAACACTGCAGAGCACTTTTTGAGAAGGGATCAAGAGAAATCCAGTAAATGGCCAGTACCTATCTATTTATCTGTCCAAGGTTATAACAATGGATATATCTTCCAGTTCTTTGCCAAATTCAGTTGAGTAATAAAAAAAAGTAATTTAAGGCTATTACCATGATCTTGACTATCTTCTTGTAGCCTGAGCACCTCTTGCTGTCCCGCTGGTGACTCTTGAAAACTACTTCCTCAGGGAAGTACCTTCATAGGCTGTGCTTTTGAGGAGATACACAAGTTTTGTTTCCATTACCTACATGCATTTCCCAAAACACACACTTTCCTCTTCCAAACACTTCTCTGTTTTTCTATTATTCCTCTGTGGCTTCACTCAAAGAGAGTAATCACAAACTCAACACCACATCTCACTAAAGTCCCAAATTGCATGCTGATTTTGCAGATAGACACCATAGAGCTCTGTTCTGCACACATTTACATTTGATTTTGTTTGTTTTTTTTTTTTTTTTAAGGTTTCCAGCTATCTGCATTCCTGTTCACAAAATAAATAAACAACAGATATATAATGTTTAGAAACTTCAAGGATCAGAAAAAAAGGACAGGGAGGGAGACAATACTCAGTTTTAAAAGAAGAATAATGTGAAAAATGTAACACATGCTTTGTGTTAAGAAATTACATAGGGGAATATGAAAGTGATTGAAGAATGAAAGACTTGACATTTGAATTTGTATTTCAATTGCTAACTTCTACTGTATACATTACAATTTTAGTTAAATAAAGAAGGCATATGAAGCCATGAGAATACATGGAAATGGTTTGAGAAGATATGCCAGTTCAATGATTGAAGTCTCATTTCATACTATAGAAGTTATACTTTACACAGCTGTTGGGGTGTGTTTTCGGTTTCCCCACATTATGGTTTCTCCCTCTCCCCCTCTTTATGTTATATGGTCCATCCCTCCTTCTCCTCCTCCCCTTTCGCCTGTCAGTCTTCCCTTTCCCCACCCCAGTTATATAACTTTCCGCTGAGACATTTTCCCCTGACCCCACCCTGGGGCTTGTCTGTCACCCTGAGGCCTCTCCCTTCCATCCAGAACCTTCCAGCCAGGGCCTTGGGTGATGGGCTGATCCCCGGGGACTCCTCCTTCCCCCTCTCCCTATTGGATAACTCCCTTGATTGACATCCCCTTCAACACTCCCGGGTTATTCCCCATTGGTTCATTGTTGTTCCCTCCCGTGTCACCACCCACTGTTATAATCCCCTGCCGACTGTACCGTGTTGCCTTTTGGGGCATACCGTATGCAAGCCAAGGTGGGTCCCATGGACCACCAATAAACTTGGAGCTGCGGTACCCCTGAAAGGATGACTCCTGAGTCTTTGTCATCGACAAAGGGTCCCCTAAAGGTCTGGTGCAGCAGGACCCACAGGTCACAGCCCTCGCCCACGGTGGCCATAGAGGATGGCCTTCGTTGACAAGCGTGCCTAGCACTGAGCTAGCTGCCGGCCGAAGGAGGCACCACGTCACACAACCTAACCGAAATTTAGGTATTTTACAACACTGGTAAATGGTAGATCAAACTCATGCTGATAATTCAGTGCATTGGGATATGATCTCATTTAAAACAAATTTGTTGATTCAACAGAAATTCCAATAGATATTCAGCTAAAAGAATCAACAATTATGAAGTATCACAGAAACCTGTGTTGTAAAGTTTGGATTCTGCTGCACATAAAAATATACAAAACTATCCTTGGATCAGGAACGGAATGGCAGAATAACCTAATTTGAATCAGTAACAGAAATAATAAATTGAGAAAACCTCCAAAAATCTGCAAGAAACTCTCTATTGAGTTATCCCCAAAGCAGCAAAAAAATCCATTATTGACAATACTTGCTGGGAATAATGTCTCTTGGCTCTACAAAATGCCTAAGAAATTCTTTGCCAGGAAGGACACAGGCCTAATCTCTCTGGGGTTCTGCTGCTGGAGAAAGAGAGCCTTAATAGGGACCTTTCTGTCTGAAAAAGAACAGTCTTTATTAGATTCTAAAGGAAAAGATTTGGGTCATTCCTGAGAGACTTGTTGTCTGGGGAAAGAAAGTGAACTACTTAAGGCTTCTCTTGTAAGAAAAAGAAAAACTTATTTCCTGAAGACTCCATCTTTCTCAACTTAATAAATACCTTGTACTACTAAGTACTATACTAGTCTTTCATGCAATACAGAAATGAAAGAAAATATAGTCTGAACAACATATGTCGGGAATTTTTTATATAAAACTTTCAATTATTGCAATCTCATCAAGAGCTTTGAGAAATTTTCTGGTTAGCATTACACTTACTCTATGCTCTGATGTCAATGCAAACTACTTATGCAACTCTTATTGCAGTATTTGCTTACACTGTACATTTTTTGTGAAAAATAATAATTAAAGTATCTGAATGTTTTTAAAGCAATTACTGAAATTTTTACTTTATAATATCAAACAGAAAGTGAATCAGCCTGATGGAATTAATGCAATAACTACAGATGCAGGTCAATTATAACTTCCATCTTTATGCACTTTACTATGCAGACTATTATAGGAAAAAATATGGTATTTCTTTACAATGGTTACTATTACATTAGAAGAGCGAAAACCTTTACAAAAATGTATATGACATAGTAGTAGATGTAGAAAAATAAACAACTTCTGACTCCAATGAAAATTATTTCTATGTAAGAATCTACTCACTGGAAGTTTCTGAATTGACAAGGAACAGTGAAACACATCTGACAGACACCTGTGACTCTCTTCAGGGTGGGGATAGTCAGAGAACAGAAAGCGAATCAGTTTGGTTAGTTGATGCTGCATGAAAACAGATGACAACCTGCACAAACACTATGCAGGACTCTTCTTCCAGCATTTTCAACCCTTTCTGTAATAGAAATCTGTCCAAAGTTTCACTCTTTTTCTAGCATAAGATTGAGAACTGAAGTTCAATATCCTACCTTCACATAATAAGAGGTCATTTAATATCTTGTGGCCATTCATATAGGACTGATACAAAGTAAGAAAAAACACAATCTGAGTGTTGAAGAAGCTTAGTTCCAAAACCCATGGCTTCCTACTTCCAGAAGCTTTTTACTTTCATGGTGCTCAAGATCAAAAATAAACCAAGGTTCTCACCTTACAGTAAAATTAATACAAAAATATACTGTACTGGGTCTGGCTCAGATGGAGATAATTTTCTTCATGGCATCTTCTGCGGTTCTGTGGTTTGGGTTTGTGACTGGAGAGTCTTGGTAACATACAGGCATTTTGACTGCTGCTGAGCAGTGCTTATGCCCATGACACATTCAGAAAATCCTCAGGCACTGACAGAAGCCCGTGATCCAAAACATCTTGGGATCTCTCACGACAGCTAGCATGCTTTTATAAAATATAGTGATATCTGTTACAAATATTCTGCTTTAGACAGATATCTGCAATAATTCAGATAGAATGCTGGTTCCATTACAGTTCATTCCTCAAATAACAAAACGATACTGCCACCATATCATTAAAGCAGAAGCAAGGGAAAATAAAACCTGAACAGATTGAATATTAATTTAGGATTTCTCTTTCTACCAAGCAGTAAAGATTAATCAGTTTATTCCTTGTGCATTTGTATTCTCATGAATAATTATTAAATATTTGATATTGTGACTCACACATAAAAAGAGGATGTAAAAATTACTGGTCTACTTTTATATTTAAAAGTTTATTGAGTGATTATATGTCTTTCACAAAATTATGCTGTATCAGAAGGTTTTTTTGTTTGTTGAAAGGTTTTTTTCAGGTTTTCAACTTGTTTTAAATGTTCTAGTTGTACAGAAACAAAAGATTTACTTCTCTCCTTTTAAAATAACTTCATTAAGGAAATTATTTGTGAGCAGGTCAGTTTTATCTGACCTAATGAATTCACAAACTTGACTAACACAATAATTTACACAGAAGGAAGGACTTCAGAAGTCATAAAAAAAATTCAACTCCCACAAGAAAATCTCTTTGAATTTACCTAAGTACTCTTACCCCTCTTTCTCCTACCCAATTCAAATAATTATGTATTTTGCAGTGCATTATCTAACAGATGTTTTCAGATTTTTTGCTGTTTCTCCTGTCTAACCCATAAAATTTATCATACTGTGCATCTGGAGTATGGACTTTCTGGGCTGTTTGTGACATGAAACAGAATAAAAGATGCAACTTATATTAGCTGAAATACAAGTACCAAAGCAGCTCACTTGTCAGCTACTTTAAGAAAATTATCAAGGAAAAAAATAGAACATTTATCTCTGTCACATTCATTAACGTAACTATTACAAGTTATTCTTTATTAAATTAAATATTCCCTTCTGTGCCTAAGTACTCAGAAAATATCTGAGGGAATAAAAAGTAAATAGCAAGAACAGGTAACAAAATACATCACCATTTACATCTGTACATTTATCTTTGTACCCTGCTTAACAAGTACTTAACCTACAAATCCATGGCTTTGAGGACTTGCTATCAGGTAACTTTTGTTCCAATTTCAGGATTTGTATGGAAAAAAAAAACACTTAGATGAATTGGAGTCCTTCTTTTTCTGCAGTATATTCTTGTGTTCACACTGGAGCAGTCAGAGATGAGAGAACATGGCATGAGAAGGTGGCGCAACCAAAGCTCGTGTGATGCTGAAGGCAATAAACTTAACCAAAATACATTTTTCACACTTGGATATATCACATATATAAATCAAAATACTTAAATAAAATAAAACATTCCTTTATCAACCACACCTAAAGCAATGATTTTGGCAGTTTTGCTAAAATTACATTGGCCAACAATCTGATGTTTAGGTCTTTTGGTGAGGTTTAGTTTCGTTTTAGAGAAACATTTTGCAGCATTGCTTAAACTTTTCATAGTTCACTGATCTGGTCTGCATGTTCACTTTAATTTCTTGTAATTATAGCACAATCTTCAGATTTTTTTTTCTCCAAATAAATAACCTGTTTATTCTTGACTTTGAAGCAGCTATAAATTTGCTTGATATGTCAGTTCTAACAATTGCATAAATATATCTTAACTGCATACTTTACTGGAGCTGCTGAAATGGCGCACTATTTCTTATATAGCTAGAGTAGAAGTAAATTATACAATTTTAATGACAGCCCAGGGAACTTCTTTACTTGCCTGAACATCCAGACATCTGCTAACTGTTGTTATCAAGACTCTGGCTGGCTCTAAGGAAGATGTTACTGGATGAAATTTTATTACTCTTGCTCTAAAGAAGATTAGAATCAGAGAATCAGGAAGGTCAGTTCCTAACTTAAACATTTATGAAGACAGAGATAGTTCCTTCATTTCATGCACTTTTATGTGCATCTGCTGAAGAGAGGAGATTGCACACAAGAGGATAAGGACATCTCTAGTCTGTCAGGAGAGCAGATAAGTCATTCTTATGCATCAATAATATCCTTTAAATTAGCATAATGATAAGACCAAAAGAGTAGTCATATACAAACAAAAGTCTCCCCCATCATGTTTCTTTCCTCCTTGAACATAATAAAAATCCATGATACAGACCCTTGGGCCAAAATACATATAATGCAGCAGGTTCATGAAATGTGGAGAACTTTAAACAAGGGTGGGGCGGAGTGGCATCTATGAAATATTAAAATCATTTTCTTAGGAGAATGGTCTTACAGAAGATGATTCTACAGAATATAGACTTCTAAATTTGTCTAAACTTTAGCTGAAAAGTGCTGAAATACTTCAAACTTTTCTTATTAGGTAATGTCTATGTCTCTGACAAATTTTTATTCTTAAAATGTAATTCAGCATACCAAACATGAGATCAGTTATTTTTATATTTCAATTAATCACATTCAACACAATTTTATTTTATCAAAGCAGAATGTGTAGTGTTCACGTAACTAATTTGCCTGCAAGTCAGCTTTTATTCAAAGGAAAGGAAGGAATGGAGAATGGAGGTGATAGTAAAGCTATCAGCACTGTTAAGTGCAACATTAAAAAAGCCATATATTTAGGTGATGTCTCCAGCCTTCAATAAAAAAAGTGATTCCTTTAAAAAAAAGTGATAATCTAATAAATAATCTAATGAATTATTTTATCAGATATTAAGAGCAGTACTAAAATTTCTGAGGAAGCCTTCTCTTTTCAAAACATTTCCACACTTTAGGAGTTATCAGAGTAATTCAGTGTTTTCCACTCAAATACGCCCAGGAGTAATTAATTCAAATCCAGCCATAATAACAATGTACTTTATCAGTTAACCTGATATAATTTTTACATCTAGGTATTGCCTTTTCTTCAGAGGAAATATTGAACTGCATTAATTTATTTTTATGAAGTAGAGGAACTCTGACCATCACATTTTAATTACTTGCTCTTTAAGATTCCTGTCTTCCTTCTTGTTTTGATCTAACAATAGCATTTCCAAAGTTAACAAATATAAACATGAATAACAGTGAATAAAATAATGAAATATTTAATTAAAGATTTAAACAATATAAAACAAACAAGAATAATGAAAAGTCCTTTTAATATTTTTAAGTAGTTATTGGAATCTTAAAGACTTGGTGTGAAACAGCTCTGTGAATCTGCAAGAAAACTGCTGATTTAAAGCAACAAATTTTAACATTTTCATATTAGAATTCTTTCAAAGTAAATTTTTTCTGAGACACAATACTTTACCATGTAAACCTGGGTGCCTTTTGACTCTTGCCTAAGTTAAAACCCAGACTTTGCAAGCATAAAATGCATAGTTATATATAGGAAGACATTGACTATGAAAGCCTTTCATTCAAAAATACTTTTATGCTTCCTATAAATTTATTTCCAATCATCATCACACAACAGAAGCTTAATATAATAAAACTAAAATTATATCACAACATAGAAATATATAGATTGCCTCACCAGCTGAAAACTCCTCAAAATATTACATATACTTCCTAGAAGTATCTCTTAGCAATGAAGTTGAATGAAAATAGAATTTTTCACTAAAAAAGTTCAGCTGATAAATGTGTCCACAAAATCATATAAAAACCTATTGAGATATAAGATAAAAATAAGCACAAATGGGCAATGTAGGACTTACAATAAGTTTAACTGCCAGCTAAGTTATAGAGCTGCAAAGCACAGAAGTACCAAACTCTGCCTTGGGAGCAATTATTTGGGGGTTTTGTCTGTGTGATCTTCCAATAAGAAACACAAAAATCTTTTCATTTGGATGTAGTGTCACGTATAATTAGTATTAGCTACCAGTGTAGCAAAAGAGATGCCCACATTTATTTTACAAAGAGAAAAAGTAAACAAAATTAAGAGAAAGAAAATAGAAGATGGAGTAAAAGCCATGACTGGCCTAAAGTTCAGAATTTAACGGGTATTTGCATTAATGCAACAGGGCTCAGATTAACTGGATTGGCTCAGGATAAAAGTCTATTTTTATTCAAATTACAAAAGCCGTAAGTGAATGATGTGTAAGGGAAGATACATGGATTTATTCACAAAACTTCAGCTATTCAAAAGTTTTGGTTTTCATAAACCTAATCTAGTTGCTAGGTTTCCCTCTGCTGCCATAAGGGAAGACCAGCAACTCTGAAGTAAAATTCACCTCATCTTGTCCAGTTGCTATAAAATCTGTTAAGGTGTGAACACATCTGTTCATTATTAAAGTAATTTAAGATTAAGATTAATGTCATCTTATGAGGTAGCAGCAGAAGATTTTGAAATATTGATTAAAAAGTAATAAATTCTTGCTTGCATAATTCAATTGCTTGCTATATGCACCTAGACAGATAGGTGCATATATATGCAATGCAAAATAAATACTACAAGGCCAGAACACAAAGCAGTCATTCAGTGACACATTTCAAGAATGGCCAGTATGTCTTGAACTCTGCTGTACATAATCTTATGTTGCACTTCAAAGCAGGGTTCTAAAGCACTGGGATTACTCTTGTCTGACTTGTGATAGGCTGTGAGGCTGAGTAAAAAAAAAAATATATATGTCTGTGTCATATTTATAGAGAAAAAGAAGTTTCCATCTCTTTGTTGTGGTAACACGGGACTTCTTAGGCATTTCAACAAGAAAAAAATTATCTCTAGGGTTCAAAAAGAAAAATTAGAACTAGAATAATTTACCTTTTTTTTTTTCCTCCTTAACTAGAGGCAAGTTGTTGACTCAAGTCCCAGAGGCTAGGAGCAACTTCAAACATTACTTATTTAAATAAAGAAGGTCTGATGCAAAGATATTTGAAAAATATAAAGGCATATAAAAGTGCACTTTATAAAGTATTTTGATTACTAAGCAGTAATATATTACAAATATAATGAGTTGACTTAATGAGAATTTATTGGTGTTCCATTACTCTATCAAAACTATGATGAGACACAGACATGTTCCAATGTGAAATTGAAATAGTGTCCAGGGCACTTCATTTACAGCAGTGATGTTACTTTTTCCTTTGAAATTTCTCTAGTCACATCATTCACCCCATTAATCACTTAGAGTATTCTCAAGAATAGTTGTTCATATTTTTTAAATGTTCTTGCTGTGATATTCATGTTAAAATTGATCAAATGACAAGATTATTTCCCAAAACATTTACTTTAAAGAAAATTGTAGGGGGTTGTGGAAACAACAAAAATTTCATATGCAAAGTAGTCAGATTTGAGAATAATTCAATGTCAGTGGTCATTTAAACTAATATGACATTTTGACTTTAAAAAGTCATGAAGATCAGGAGACATCCCAAAAGACTGGAAGAAGGTTAGCATCAACCCTATCCACAAGGAAATTATAGGCCCATCTGTCAAATGGAGTCCACAATTAGGAAAAGCCAGCACAGATTGACCAAAGTGTTCTTGGAAAACTTGATTGTCTCTTACAACAAATGAACGTGCTTGGTTGATGTGGGACCAGCAGTGAATGTTGTCTACCTGGATAACTCCAAGGCTTTTGATATGGTTTCCCATGGTCTCCTCCTACAGAAATGTGGATGTGATGGTGTGGATGTTTGATCCATGCAGTGGGTGGGGAATTGGCCGCTCAGCCACACCGGGAGGGTGGTGGGAAATTGCTCCCTCTCACCCTGCCACAAGTGGAGTCACCCAGAGAAAGATGCTGGGTGACACTGTTTAGTACCTTCATCGGTGGTTTGGATTATGGGATCAAGTGTACCCAGATAAAGTTTGTCGGTGAGGCCAAACTGAGTGAGGCAGGGACACTTTGGAAGGGAGAGTGACCCTGCAGGAAGACCTGGACGGGCTGAAAAATTGGCCTAACAGGAGCCTTATGAAGTTCAGTAAGGACAAATATCCTTAGGTCCTGCACATGGAAAAACATAATCCAGGAGAGCAGCACAGGCTGGGGATCTACCTGACTAGAGAACAGCTCTATGAAAGGGACCTGGGGGTGCTGGTGGACAAGCAGCTCAGTGTGAGTGAACAATTTGTTGCTGCAGCAAAGAAAGCCAATACAAATGCTGGGTTGCATCAACAACGGTGTCACCAACAGTGATAAAGAAATCACTATCACATTCTACACAGAGCTGTTCAGGTCATACCTTGAATGCTGGGTTCAGTTTCGATCCCTGCTATACAAGAAAGATGTAGATAGAGAGAAGAAAATGCAGTAAAGGGCAACAAAGATGACCAAATTACTGGGAAGCCTGCCCATATGAGGAAAGGATGAGAGAACTGAGTTTATCCATCTTGGAGAAAAGATTAAAGGACACCTTACCATGCTCCAGCATGTAAAGAGCGTCTACAAAGAAGATGAAGACTTGTTTTTTTCAAGTCATATGGAAAAGGCAATGGGTAATGGGTACAGGCTACTCCTGAGGAGATTCTGATTGAACATAAGGAAAATTTTCACAATGACAACAGTCACTGGAATAATCTTTCCATTGTAGGAAGTGGCCCCAAACTTGGCCACTTTTAAGATTCAGCTGGACAGGGTGCTGGGTCATCTTGTCTATCCTGTGCTTTTGCCAACAAAGGTTGGGCCAGATGTTAAATGAGGTCCCTTAAACCTGGGGATTCTATGATAGTATAATTCTATGATTCATTGAAATCATTTAAAAATACTATTTGCGTCTTTTGTGTGTAGGGGCAAAAATAATGGACTGTGACTGACAATTATACAGGCTAAGCAACAAGAGTGCATCTACTGCCACATAGGAACACATTTATGCAGAGTCTTCCACATTGTTCTCCAAAGTTTATGCTATAGTTGAATAAATTAATTTTAAAATTTACTGGCTTGCTGAGTTTTACAAAAATGTTTTTAGTGTATGAAACTAAGGTAAGCTTAAAAACTGTAATGTGGGATGATCTCTGCAATAGAAAGACAAATCCAGGATCTTTTTATACATGTAGGATTAAAAAGTCTACATACTGAAAAAATTAGCTTTCTGAGAAAGATTTGACATCTGTGATCCCCAGGAATGCTGCCTACCCTGTGTCTCACAGTTCTTTGATAACTCCATTTTTGTTACTTTTGTCATGGTCTTCCTGTCAGTTTTCTGATAGATATAATCCATTTTTTCCTCTCCATTGATTTTTTCACAATCAGTTTGTAAAACTGAAGATGACACAGACAGTTTTGATGGAACATTCTCCTGAGTTGGCAAAATTCAAATAATAAGGCTTTAGATGAGGAAGAAGTCATTCATGAGGGAACAGGTACCTGATATAAATATGAAAAGAAGCTATATTTCACTCTGATAAGATATTTGATTTGGAAGGATCATATTGGCATAATCTTGGCATCCTGGGAGTCAGACTTTCTATCTGTGATGGTGATGGGCTTACAAAAAGCATAAGACCCTGTTCAAGACCCTGTTCATAAGACCCCATTTCCCTGTTCAGGAAATAACAATCCCTTACAGGTATTACAAAATATAGAAAACCTAAAAGGAGTCTGATACATGACTTAGTCTGCTGGGAGAAGAGAGGAATAGAAAGAAAAGAAAGTAGAAGTAAACCATTGACTGTTTCTAGCCATGGCACCTAAGGAGAGTGGATTTGTTACCAATCTCACCTGACTTGCCTCACTCCTTCCTGAAGGACATGGATGAAAACACAAGACTTAATTTCCCAGGTCCCACTCTTGCATGTATTTCTGGCATTTCTTTCTCATTCTCTGCCCATTTGGATGGCTGCCTCTTCCTTCAAGCGTTTTCATGCATGAAGTCAGTTTTTCTTTCTCCCCAGGGGTCATCTCATCTCCTTTCATCTTGTCTCAGCTACTCTAGGACCATGGGTTGGTTTTCTGCTTCAAACTGCAGTAAAATATTTTGCAGACCCCACCGGTGACACATTTTTCCAGCCTTTCCTTTAGTGCTGTTCCTAACTCTAGTCAGGAGGTTTTTGGTTTAGTATCTCGCTACAGCCCCATGTCCAAGGCCATTGCACATCCCTCTTCCCTACACAGGCAAACCTAGACCATGGGAGTAATTTCTCCTGGTTTTTTCTATGTTTGTAATGTCAAATTTCCTGCCTGTTCCTGTTCCAAATAATTTCACACCATTGTAGCTTTGGTCTTCTCTGAACTACAGTCAGGCAGTTCCTCCCTGCCTTCTCTGTGCCTGTCTTCTGCCCTGTGAGGTTCCACTGCAGCACAGCCCTTGGACTGAAGCATGCTCAGTCTGTCTTCAAAGCTGGCCCATGTCTGATGTTCAAGAGGCATACAGGATGTGATGACCTAGCACAGACACTGAGGAATGGCTCTTCAGAGATACCAGCCACTAAACCCACTGCAGATTGTATACAAACCATGGCAATTTGAAAGCAAATTTTTAAAATGCTTACACAGGAAGAGGTAAATGCCTTTCCCTGAAACAAAAGGCTGACTGTGTGAAGAAATTCAATCCACATACTTGAAGTCTGACAGAATTAAAAGCTTGTTAAACAGGGTCATAAAATGGGAAATTTTAGATGTTCCAATTTACAAGGTAGGACAGGGGAGAAAGGGAGAAAGGAAAGAAGCACTTTCAGCCCTGTCTGTGGTATCCAGAGCTTTAACTTCAGTGTCTATTAACTGTGAACTCAGAAGGAAATATCATTGTATAAAATACAATAAGCCTGTGAAGCAGTCATGAGGTTTCAGGTTTCCCTACTGCTTTAAACTAGGCTTACTCTGACTCTCCTCTGAGCCCAGAGAAGTCTTTGTAGTGTGTGTCTGCTTCAGCAGGGAAGGCAGTAAGTTATTCCAGTTGCTCCAGTTTCAAATAGTATCAGATGTTCTGCAGAGAAGGACAGTGGTTAAAGTCTCCTCAGGTGGAGAAAGCAGAGCAGAGACCTCACACATTTAGGAGGAATGTGTCTTTAAAGAAAAGCATGCCTGCATGCTGCTCCTTTAGAAACTCGCTAAAAAACATTAATTCTGAAGAAAGAGATCTCGTTACACTGTGCCAGACACCAAACCCTGCAAACATGAGCCAACCAATTCTCTTTACACTCTTTCACCTTCAAATTCCTCACCATCTTAGTCCAGGTTGCTCCTCTACTCTGCCAATCATTCTGATAGGTAATAATAAGTTCTTCTTCTAAGAGGAAGATAAAATGTCATATATTGCAACTGTTCTTAAGTCTCACTGAGTGCCATAGATTTGCTTAGTTATTGCCTGGAGATCATATTCATCTAAACTACATTACACACGCATGCCTGTGCCAAGAGACAGTTTCAAAGCATCAGACATATTTATCCATTAAGTAAATCTGGGCTAAAAGATTTAGCAGGAATGATATAAACATTGTTTTCAATACTTTTCATCAAAAGGACCATGGTATAATTATCATACTTTTCCAAAAAAAAGCAACAAAAAAGTAGCTATTTTAAAGACCTGATGTAAATAACTTCTATAAATCTAACTCCTATTTATACAAAATATATCTTCTGTTACTTGAAAACTATTCCACCTTTGCCCTGGTTATATTCCCTTTGCAAACTAAAAAGTATCTCTCATCTGACCCAGTAGATCAGCTAAACTTTCTATCTATTTATTTGATATTATTTTCTTAGACCAGCCTTGAATTTATATTTTCCTTTTTTGCAATATTAATATATAGAGAATATCAAGTCATCTAACATGCAATTAATGTATTTCAATACTATACCTATACCTTCCCTTTGGATTAATTAAGAAATAAAAAGGAATTTTCCATCCACAAGCTTGGCTTTATAAAAAAGACAGATAAAACTGTTGATCCAATAATTCTGTAATTCTTTGATAAAGTTGAATATAACTACAGCAAGATCTTGAGGCATTGTTTTCCTAAAAAATCTATATTTAGGTGTCAGCCTGCAAAGAAATTATAAAATAAACACCAGGGACTTTGCCAGACTGAATTCCACTAGTCAATTGAGGTTAAAAAAGAAAAAGATAAAGACCTCATCTAAAATCAAATGTAGTTTGATTAGAAGTAGGCAAATCGCAGCATAGCCATATCTGAATACTGAAGGGTTTAGTTAATACTAATTCAGGTCTTTGTTTGTCTCTTCCATGGGACAGTGTTTATCTTTTTGAATAGTCCACATAGAATCATAGAAATACTCATAGAAGAACATAATTGCAGAGGATTCTAAGCTGGAAGGGACCCACAAGAATCATTGTGTCCAATTCCTGGCCCTGCACAGCACTATTCCCAAGAGTCACAGCATGTGCCCAAGAGTGTTGTTCAAACGCTTTTTGAACTCTGTCAGGTTTGGTGCTGTGACCACCTCACCTGTTCCAGTGCCCAATCATCCTCTGGGTGAACAACATTTTTCTAACACCCAACCTCAACCTCCCCTGACACGGCTTCAGGCTGTTCCCTCGGGTCCTGTCACTGGTCACCACAGAGAAGGATCAGCCTCCTCTCCCCTTCATGAGATGGCAATAAGGTCTCCCCTCAGCCTCCCGTTCTCCAGGCTGAGCAGATCAGGTGATCTCAGTTGCTCTTCATACAATTTTGCCTCAAGGCCCTTCATTATCTTCATAGCCCACCTTTGGACACCTTCTAGTAGTTAAATGTCTTTTTTATATTGCTATGGCCAAAATTTCCCACAAGACTCAAGGTGAGGCCCAGTGCAGAGCAGAGCAGGACAATGACAATCCCCGCCCTTGCCTGGCTGGTGATGCTGTGCCTGATGTGCCCCAGGACACAGCTGGCCCTCCTGGCTACCAGGGCACTGCTGATTCATGTTCAATGTGCCACTTGTCAGGACCCCCAGGTCCCTTTTCACAGTGCTGCTCTCTAGAGTTTCATTCCCCAGTCTGTCTGTACATCCAGGACTGCCCCATCCCAGGTGCAGAATCCAGCACTTTGCCTTGTGAACCTTTATTTGGCTGGTGATTACCCAATCCTCTAATTTGCCAAAATCTCTCTGCAGGGCCATCCCTGCCTTTGAGGGAGTCAACACTTCCTCCTACTTTTACATCATCATGTGAACTTTCTCAGTGTCCCTTCCAGTTCCATGTCCAAGTCATTATGAAGCTGCTGAAGAGACTTGTGTCTAAGATGGATCCCCAAAGAACCCCAGTAGTCACAGGTCTCCTGTCTGATGCCACCCCGTTCACTGCAGCCCTTTATGCCTGACCTTATCCAGCTGTGTGCTGGACAGTCTGTCCAGAAGAATCCTGTACTGAGAGACAGTATTGAAAGCTTTACTGAAATCCAAAAGGATTATATCAGCTGGCTTCCCTTGATCAACAGGTGGGTTACCTTGTCATAAAAGATGAGAAATTTAAGTTCCATTTTCAATGGCATGTTTTGACAGATCTCTAGTCTTAATATTGTTCCCCTATTTATTGTTCCCCTAAAAAAAAACTATACTATTCAAATAAAAAATAAATAAATAAATAAATAAATAAAGAACATCTAAATAGAGGGGTTTTTTAAATAGAAGGGCCAAAGCATAAAAGATCTTGCCTTTTCAATTTAAGACATACTTCATAGAGAATGTGAAAAAAAGCAGAACTAATTTATGCTTACAATGGGTAGCACAGCTTGTATGGTAAATATACATGGATTGCATACAAGAAAATCAAAAAATTTCAAAATCCAACATAAGATCCTGGATATTATCTTATGGTTTAGTTAATTTCTAATCAGTACCAAGACTTTTACTTAAAGCACAAATGAAAAGTAAGAGACATATTCTTCATTTGGTTTTCAACTAAAAAATATTATTTTTAACCTGCTGCACTCAATACAGAAATAATCTGTTATTAAATTGAACAGTGTTCCAAAAGATATTTGGCTGCAATGCTCATATTTTGCCCCCTGGATAGTATTACTCTATGTGGATAAACACTGAATCTTAATGCATATCTATAATCAGATTGAAATACAGTTCATATGACAAGTCAAGTCTTGGTTTTCTTGATCCTATTGCTTATGAGTACAATCTTAGCATCATGTTACTACAACCACCACATAAAAACTGTAGTTACATTACATATAAATATTACAAATTCTAAGATTGCAAAGTCAGAGATTAAAATTCTGGGAAAAGACAGACAGAGTAACGTGTGTAAGAAAATATATTATGGATTTTTGCCACACTACTTAAAAAAATATTAATTTTTTAAAATTAATTAAAGGAAATTAAATTAAAATAGAAGATAAAAAGGAAGTTGAAAAAGTCCATACAGGGAAGAGTACACTGACATTTTCATTTTGTCACCTGGACATGCTGATGACTATGACTGAGTGAATTTGCATTAAAACATAAAAGCCGTAGCTCAAATCAAGGGCACACATTCTAATTAACTACAGTACATCAGGGAGATGAAATTAAGAGTTACATTGTACCTAGCTGATACAAGGAATGCATGAAGTTCAAAATGGGCTTCCGCCATTCATACAATTATCAAGAGCTACCACTGACTCCTGTGCCCAGGGGAATGCAAAAACTGCTTGGTTCAATTATTCACTTTTCTGAAGAGCAGAGGCACTGAAAGTATTACAGCCTCTGATGCTGATACAAGAGCTCAGTAATCTGGGAAACTCTGAGGTACAAGGATGTAACACAGGAACACACTGAGAAGAATATTGTCTGCTGTGCTTCAAATTAGTTCCAGGGAGAACCTAGCTGTTCATGCAAAAAATGATATTAAATGTATGGATCTGTGTCAGGAATTTATTAGCTAATAAGACAAGGTCTGTTGAGGGGAAGGGGATGGAGTCACAGAAAAAAGAAAAACAAGAGAAAGATTATTTGGTGGCAAAGGAATACATGAAATACTTGAAAGAAGTCTGCAGAGGAGAAAAGACTTTTCAGAGGGAAGACTCTAAAACCTAGTTTGGTATCACCTCTTGAATCCAGAAGACCTCTGTCTGAATTGCCCCAGGTCCTGAGTGGCTCAGCTATGGAAGAATAGAACAAGTGTGCTTCAGTCTGCAGAATGTTCACCTGTCTTGTCTTTTTGGAAATACACCACTTTTGGAGGGTGCCCATGAGTTCCTGCAGCCCTGCACAAGGCAGAAAATTCCAAGGAAGTTTTCCATAACTGTTTTCCCAATGAAAGCATATTAAGGTCATTCAGAAAATTTTAAAGCATGACACTTGCCTAAGTCTGTTCACTAGGAGGAAAGACATATAGTGCAGATAATCTTAAATTAGAAGACCAAGCAAACCAAAATTCAGATATTGGATTCATCTTCTTGTCATATGTGACTAGATATGTATATTATAGGAATTCATTAATCAAGTTCCCAGCATGTAGGACAAGGATTAAAGACAAAACTACATAGAAGTCCAGTTACAACCACTTTAAAGCAACCCTTATATAGGCTAAAGTATTGTTTGTCCAGTATTTCAGTAGTTTTTAGCTAAAATCTCTGTGAAGATAAAGAAAGGCTGGGAAGAGAGAAATGGAATTTGCACATTCACAATGAAAGACCTTGGTTTCCTCCATGTCTTCAACATCAACCTGTCCAGGAAACCTGTCTATCAGTGCTGTCTCAAGGATGAGGACACATTTAGATAGAACACCTAAAATTGATGCTGCCTTCAGTTTCAGGTTCTAGCCTTTATCTGAAGGTTCCCACTCCAAAGCAGAGACAGCAGAAAGAGCAAGGTATCTGCTTTACAACTGCCACAACCAAGATCCAAACATATGAATATAATCTGAAATCAGTCATCCAACCAATTTCAGTTTGGCTGTAGAAACTAAGTAGAAGATTAAGCAGAATTCAATCCTCTGATAATAGACCTCCATCCCTCAGATTCCAATTATCTGGCATGTCTGCCTCCACTACTAGATCAGTCCATGATCTAATCCTTCCACTGTTTGAACACAAATGTGAACAGCTTTCTAGACAAGTTTTTATCTGAAAGCTCTTCCTGATGATGGAATCTCACCTTAACTTTCCAACTAGCCCAGGTCAATGGCAGCTGCACTGTTGAAACTGTTGCAGTCACAGCTGCATGTCTGGACAGTGCCTTGGAGCCTGCTGACACTGAGCGATGAAATCCTTACTGGAGCCTTTCTCAGAGTACACTTTGACCCAGTTCTCCGTCCCACATAAAATTGGGCATGGAAGATCACTGATGTGTCACAGTGATCTTCGTCGCAGGATGAAGGGTGTAACCAAGACATGCACTCAGGTCCTGGGTCGTCCCATGTTTCTGGCATATCCTTAAGCATCATTCTATGGCCTTTAAGTGAAACACAGAGATATAAAGCTACTTTAAAAGTTACAGGAGAATGCAAAATTTGGCTCAGACTCCAGTGTGGGAGAAAAACATTTTTTATTCCTGATACATCACCAGAGTTTCCATTTGATGTCAATTAAAGTATAAAATAAGCCATATTTAGTTTTGTTTTGCTGAATTGCTAGTAAATATGGAAAAATACCCACTGGAAATATTAAGTGGTTTTCACTATTAGAAAATAGAATATATTTTTTAAATAAATAAGCTTATTTTAATTGAAATAAATGTTGATCTTTCTTATCTTAGTACAGTATTGCCAAGATAATAAAATTCAATCTTTTTACATTAATGTGTTTTATTTGTCATGCTAGCAAACATTAGTTAACCAAGAAATTGATTTTCTACAGTGGAATTAGGTCATTGCCAAACAGTTTCAGTGTATTTAATTTTCTCCCCTATTGAAATCCATCTGTGAAGTTTTTAAAAATACCTGCACTGTGTTTATGCCCTCTGCAAGCAAGACAGGCATAATAATTATTGCCCTTTCCTAATTTGCTCTGTGTAACAAAAAGGTGAAGACTTTCTTGCTCTGTTTTCATAAGGTGAACTTGCTATGTTCTCTGTGGTCTTAGAAACAAGCTCTTCCCCACATTATTCTAAATAAAGGCCATATATGTGGGTGACCAGAACTATAAAAAGTAGTCTAGTGTTCTACTGCTTGTCATGATTTAACTCCAGCTGGAAATTAAGTCCCACACATCTGCTCACTGATCCCACCCTCATTCTGTTAGGACTGGGAGAAGAATTAAAAAAAAAAAAAAAAAAAAAAAAAAAAAAAGGAAAAACCTTATCTCTAGGGATTGGGATAGGAATAGTTTAATAAGTGAAAGAAAATATTAATTGTAATGAAAATAATAATAATGAAATTAAATGAGAGACAACAAAGAGAGAGAGGAATGAAACCCAACAAGACAAGTAATGCACAGGACAATTGCTCCCCACTCACTGACAAATGCCCAGCCAATTCTGAGCCACCACTGACATCACCCACCTAATAACCCACAGTCTATGTCCTGGGCATGACATTCCATGGTATGGAATATCCCTTTGGCCAGTTCAGGTCAGCTCTCCTGGCCATGCTCCCTCACAGCTCCTTGTGCACTTTGTCACTGGCAGAGCCTGGGACACTGAAAAGTCCTTGACTTGAAGTAAGCTTGGTGTTATCAGTGTGTTATCAACATCATTCTCATACTGAATCCAAAATACAGCACCACACCATCTACCAGGAAACAAATTAATTTCATCCCAGCTGAAACCAGGACATTGCTATCATAAACACTGACATTGGTAATGGTAATTACAGCTAAAGTATGCAAACATGAAAAATAGAAAGCCTAAATATTTCACTTGTCCATCAGAATTATGTAGTATTTGAGAGCGTGACTAATAAGAAACTAAATAACAGATTTATTGTGTCTAGCCCATAAAAGGACTGATAAAAGTCTAGCAGATAAAACTGTCTCAAAATGCTTTTAAATCCATGCTTACAAATTTTTGTGTTACAGAAAGTCTTAAAATATTCTAACTACAAAGCACACACAGTTTATAAATATTCATTTATAAACCAATAAAGGGTGTGAACTTCTGTGTCTGAAAATGAAGTTAAAAACCATTGTTCCAAGCCAGTTTTGAATAATTTATTCAAAGAGAAATTTATGTTTGTATTCCACTAAGTCCATATGAATCATGTGTAGTAAGGAAAAAGCTTCAGAAATTTATGTTTGATGCTAAACCTCAATGACCAGTTCTGCAAATTGCAAGAATTGCAGAAGACAACAGAAGCTCTGTCTGAAACTCTCTGTTGTGTCCTTTCTCTCCTCTCAAACAATGACAACAGCAAGATTCTGGAGAGAAACTTAATCCCTGGAGCAAAAAGAAGTGCTTCCCATCACTTCCATGACTACACAGGCTTGTGCACTTGCAAAACCTGATATTAAGCAGAACACTTTTTACCACTGAAAAAATATTAATCCTGTGACAATGACATTATTGACACTGAGGCTTTATCACTCCTTCAGAAACTATTTTTTAAAGACCAAATAGAGAAATTAGCTAATATTGGTTATAATGTTGATTATGGTGTTGAGACAAAAATTCTCTAACTGCCATTTATTTTATTCAACCAGCAAAGTAATGTTTTATCTTTTGAACTTTTTATGCGGGGTTTTGTAATGTATGAATAGCTGAGAGGTGATAAGTATAAAATTATTCATAAGGAGAATTTTTAATGCTCGTAAATTGGATAGCACTCCATAGGATATGACAAAGGAATTACTCTCTCAAGAACTCCCTACTCTTCTCAATATGCACTGATAATATGCTCTGCACATTTATTTATGAAGTCTATGCTATAATGTATAGATGCTTCAGGTTTTCTGAATAAAGGTACCATCCTGTATAAACATCCCATTTTCCTTCCAATGTAGAAATGTATTTTTCCTACTGCACAAACTTCAAAGATCTATAAATAAATAAGAAGATGAAACAACATTTACAAATGAATGTGGAGATCTCTCCTCTGCATGTCAATAAACATGAGATCAGGCATTTCTCAGTGGAAGCAGTGGATGGTTTGGCAGTTGGCTGCCAAGGATGAAAATGGTTCAGATCTGAGGTAGATCACAGATGCACAGGCTGTAAACTCTGCTGGCTTATCTGTTGCATACTTTTTGCTTACCACTCCTTCTTTATTACTTTTTATTATATTAAATTGTATTTATTTCTAATTTTATCTATTTTTTTCTTTGAAACCTGTTTTTTCCCTTAACTATGTGTAAAGTGTGCTTAAAGGTTCAACAAGCTATATGTTCTGTGGTTCATGTTTTACTGACAAAAAAGTACATCTCATAATGCCAGAATTTCCCAGATCCTATGAGAATATATAACACATAATATATTATAATTTTGAATTAAACTGTAGATACAAAAGAACTTCAATTTGGTGAACAAATATAATTTTTTCAGCCTTTTTTTTTTTTCTAATCTTCTTCCATGTTGGACATAACTTACAGTACAAGAAATAGTAATCCTAACTGAAAAAATTATGTAATGATATTTTTGAAAATTAGCATTTTTAAAGGTAGATTAGAGGCATAGAAGCAACAAAATTAAATTAAAGTGAGAAAAATTTTGATTTTGAAGGCTGATCATGCTTAAGGTCTTAATACTTACAAGATATTTCAAACCCCAAATAGCAATGAGAAGAAATAAACTCAAAAATCAGTGCAAGGGTCACTAGAGCCCATGCATTCATGAGAGTGAATGTTTATTGTGGGAGATAAGAACTCAAAAAAAATTGAAAAATTTGGTTTTGGTTTTCTACAGCTAAGAAAATAGTGCTAGTTTAAAATAATGGGCTTAAAATATTTTCTGGACATATTGGATACAAATGAACACAGTAGCTCCTTTGCCCAAATTTTGCATATAGAGGAAATGAGGCAGAGGAAAAAAAAGTGTCTGCCATAGCTGATCAATTGTTTCAGCAGAAAACAAATAATCTGGAATTCAAGAGCTCTGAGGTCTAATTCAGACACAAGAGAGACCTTGCTCTAGGTACATACAATGTGCTGTCATTAAAGATGTGCATTTTGAATTTAGAGTATGAGACTTCTAGTTTAGGGACCAAACAGGTCTCCAATGCTTTCAGATATGTTAAGAAAAAAAGGAAAGTGAAATTGTTAAAAAAATAGATAGTCAATATTCATAAGCTAACCTATAGTTCAACTAAAAATGTTAATTGGGCCCTAAAGGAGAAGAAATACCCACACATAAATATCAAAAGATAAACAGTAAGTCAAGTTTTACAAAAATACAAAAAGCAAAACTTAAATATATTCAAACAGACATAAATAAGATGCACCAGTTCAGCTGCTTGTGTGAGGACTGATTCTGACTCTTTGATAAAAGCAGCAGACAATAAGGAACAAAAAATAAATATGCAGATGCTGGCATTTAATGTATCACCTCAAAAATGTTTTAACCGCCCTAAGAGAGTGTCTATAACATTTAAGAAACACCAAGCCTCATAACAAAATATTCTCAAATATTCTGACATACAAAATACACAGTGCTATACAAAAAAGTTGCAAAGTGGTCTGAGCAGGGCAAAGAGCTCTTTGATACTTGAAGCATAGGTGAAACTGAAATCGTAATATGTAGGCAAACTGCCAGCCAGAGATGACTAGGAATAACTACTGAGATACAAAGAAAAGCAGCAGGAGAAGAGGTTGGAACTGAGGTAATTTGGTTGGAAAGTGCTGGGTCTTGGCAAGAGAGAAATGCTCCTGTAAAGCAGCATGGCTCAGTAGGCCAAAAACACTATTTAGAATTTAATTTAAATAGAATTTAATTTTAAACACTTGCAAGCTTTTCCACTGATTTTTTTTCTCCTCACATGGTGTTTCAGTAGAAAACAAGGTGTTTTCTTTTCCATTTTTAATATTTTTTTCTCCCCTCAACATCTTCTATGGTCTCTCTTCATCCAAGACACACTCTCAGGTAAAAAGCTAGGAGATAGGAAAAAAAAAAGGAAAGGATAAAATAATCAGAATTACTGACAACATAAAAGGAAATTAAAAAAAAAAAAAAGTGGCATATTCTTATTTTTTAAAGATATGTTTAATTCATAATAAAACAGAGGAAAATCAACACTTATAAAAACAAATTACAATGCGTGCAAGTTATTCATTAAACTGTGTGTTAATTTTAAATTTAGGTTAAAAAAACTGAATCTTAAGGGAACCAGAGCAGCCTGTTGGGTAAGTAGTGAGGAGTGCACAGGATACATGCTGGTATTAGCTGTTTTGTACATAATTCCAGATTATAGTTGCTTAATTAACTTTAAAAATATAGTGAACAAAAATCATAGGGTAAATTCACAGCTGAACAACAAAAAACTTTGGAGGACTAGTTAAACAAAATTTACTGTCAGAGTGGATTAAGTTTTTCAAAATGAATCCTAAGTTCTACCCTGGTTTGACTCCACTTAATAGTTTTCTTAGCGGTTTGAATGATAAAACAGCAGAAGGCTTGCAAATATTTTGTCACAGATTTCAAGACAATAAGGAAGGATATATGACAGCAGCAAATCAAACCCCAACAACTGTTGTAGAAGGTGCTAAAGATTGCAGTATTTTAGCGAGACCAAGTAAATACAGTTTCAAAATATTGTTACAGCATATTTAAAAGAGTTTTCTGACTGTTCCAATATTGAAGAAGTCCTGAACAACAAAACAACCAAGGCATACTAAATGAAAAGTGGTTGTAGAAACTGCTGTTCATAGGTTTCAGACTATAATGAGAACAGCAGCTTCAGCACAGGAGGAAAACTACTCCCACCTGCTCCTTGCAGGGCTTGGCTCAAACCTGGAGCCCCAGCCACCACAGACTGGCCTCAGCAGCAAACAAACTGCTGAGCCCTGAAACACCCTGGGTATTGCCCCCAGAGCAGGACCTAAGGCTGTCCTTTGGAGAAAAGCAGAGGGGTCTTTGACCCACACAGGTTGTTACTTTATTTGAAAATACAGAATGGAAGCATGGCATTCAAGAGGACAAGTTGAAGTTGGAAACTGTATATTGTCCCAGTCCATGTTGCACTGTGTGACATGCCAGCTCCTGACACACACATACACAGACTCACAGAAGCAAACAGCAGACTTGGGCACTCGCAGCTGAGGGAAGTGCCACCAACACTGCATGGCTTCTATCTTACTTAAGAAAGATACCATTAACTCTACCATCTCAATCCTGAAACCGAAAAGGGCAAGGGGGATTTTAGACAAATGGAGCATACAAGGATTACAAGGGCAGAATTTAAAAGAGGCCATAACAGCACACAGCTATGTTATTTACACTGCTTCTCTAATCCAGTGCTGTTTTGGAACAAGAAAGGCCAGCCTTGCTACAAAGTCTGCACAAGGTCACTGAAATCAACACAGCTGAATTCTGCTGATGTTTAAGCCCCTCAGGTAAAGCCTCCAATGATTTTCCTCTTTGAAGGCTTTTCTTGCATTAGTCTAGAAGCCATAGGTAGCAACAAAAACACGTTCTGGCAGAGAGTCTTCAAGCATACATAATTCACTAGATACACTTTGCAGGTTCTAACAGCTTTTTGCAGGACTTTGCCCTGAGCCAGTCAGGCCATCAGCCAGCCAGCCAGCTCTGCACAGGGGGACTGGGTTAATTAAAGCAATTACAGAATGTGTTCTACTTATACTCTCTTAATGGCTATTTTTGTCATTAAAACTTAAATCCAAAGCTCACAGAGATTAATTATGAGCTCATTTCTATTTCAATAGAGTTATCATGACTGTAGCTGTTGACAATTTGTAGTGTTATTTTCTACACAGAAAACAAAGTCCTATTAAAAATGTCCTGTCCTTCCACTTACTTGCAAGAAAAACTTCCTCTTTTTTTCAATCTTAAAAAAAAAAAAAGCCGATGTTTTCAAGTAATACCTGATTAGACTCCAGTTCCCAAAAACTAGACAAATATATATCGTTCCATCAACATTTGTATTGTTTCAGGGTTGTAAATGAATCCTTGCACATATGTTGTAATCAGTAAAACACCTGAAAGTTAAATTCCCTGGAAGTGTCTTTTGCACCAGGCGTGGTCCTCACTCCCTGCCCTCGCAGCTGCCACAGTGCAATAGCCCTCCCAGCAGAATGAGCACAATTCTGCTGTAGCCCAGTGCTGCTCTTATCAAATGGGAGCTTCTGCAAGACACCAGGCTGAAGACACATCATCCCTGTGTGCAGGGGCTGGCTGTGTGGATGGAAATAACCCACCCCACTTCCATGAGAGAGACAAAGGCAGGGCTGCATACAGAACAGAAATGGAAAAACAGTAGTCAGAGAGAAGTCAAAGAAAAGCTGAAGGAAAAAAGAAAGAAGCAAGTTCATTAGCTACTTATAACAACCCCTTGAGTAGAAGCTATTTAAGACACTTTCTTTGAACCAGGACACGTGTGATTCCACATTTCTCCATATCCAAATAAAAAACTGTAACTTGAGTCTAAAGCATACACTGTGCATGTCAGAATAAACACAGAGGTCTAGACCAAACCAAACCAAACAAAAACAAAGAAACAAACAGACAAGAAACAAACTACACACACAAAAGAAAAAAAAGAAATCCAAAGAGGAAAAAATTTACAACCTCCAATACACCTCAAAAGACCTTACACAGATAGTGCTGGCTGCTGAGAGAAATTCTTCAGATGTCCTGGCAACAAGGGAGCAGAAGGAGGCGGTAAGTCTCATTCACTGCCATGTGAGTTCATCTAGCTGGCAGTGAAGGTGGAAAATTTGGTAAGAAACATCTGTAGCTTTGTGAAACCATGTTAGGCTTTGAAAGGAGCAGCATGTGTAGGAGGAAGAGCAGGCAAGTCTTCTCTATAATAGTTCAGAAAAAATCTGTGCAGACAGTTCTACTCTGCAGCAGCACCCCACAGGCCACTAAATATAGGCCTCTATCTTGGAAAAGAAAAACATTTCTCAACAATTTGAGCAGCATTAAATCACTAATATCTACAGAAATTGCCTAAGTACAGAGTATTTTATACCCATGAGAAGTCAGAAAACAACTCAATGTCCTTGAGAATACAGAATGCAAGCTTCTACGATGGCCAACACATCTCAAGTGGCCAAGCAGAGCAATTTCAATTGAATCCCTTTTCCAAAATTTATAAGGGAACTCCACTGACTATACTTTCTCCATCTCACTGCATCTCCTATATTCCAATCATGTCTAACATGAAATAATGAACAGGATGAAGGAGGTGAATGGGGAAAAACTTTAATATTTCTTACAATGTGAGAACCGGAAATAATCAGATGAAAGCTGTATTTCTACATACATCAATAAATGGACCTCATTGACACAGGATGCTTTGACGGCTAAAAGAATTTTTTAAAAGGCTCAAAAAAACACTCCAAACCCAATGCTTAAATTAAAGGAAGAGAAATCCTGTAAGAACAAAACACACTTGTGGATACAGCCTCACAATCATGACCTGCACAGATGGTCAGAGGGTGGATCACATTCAAGAGGTGAACAGCTGTAATCTTGTCCAAAGGACCCATTGTTAGGCACACACACATGCAGAGCACACACAAGCTACCTGGCTAAGCTGATCAGTGTTTTCATCTAGTACAACAATCATTTGTATGCCACTGTCTCCTCTCCTCTTCCATTCACCAAATCACCTCCCTTCAGCTCCAGCAGCACCAGCCAGGTTTAACTCTCTGTGGAGGGACACTTCCCCAGGGAGGAGCCAGTACAACATAGCACAGCATGGGAACGGTACAACACAAAGATGCCAGTGTTGTATTTGAAAGCACTGATGATCAGTTCATCAAACCCCATTCTAAATAACCTTGCAGTAAATGCACAGCCCTGCTTAACTCTGTAGAAAACAGATGGTAATCATATAAACCTGCACCACCTGAGTTAATTCACCACTATTTCTGCAACATCAGGATGTTTATTAACTCATCATTTCAGCATGATATGGAGGAGAGAGACATATAGACTGGTTTCATCTACAAAATTAGAAAAATAAAATCTATTAATTCCCAAGAAGTTCAGTATGCAACACTGTAGCTCTCCTATGTCTGACAGGTAACATGAGATCAGCTCTGACACCAGGCTTTACTTCATTGTCACAGCTGTGCACGTCTGCACAGAGAACTCTGAGGCTAAAAGACAGGTTTGTGGCTGTCTTCTGTAGCTGAAGGTACAGAATTTTTTCTTCTCTCACTGCTTGCAAAATGTCCCTATAAATTAATAATTTTTTAGAGACTAAGTAACAAGAAGCAGCAACTTAAGCTGTAAAGATGAAGTGGGATCTTACTTAAAAGATCTCAAAACTGTAAATGAATATAAACGATCAACCCTTGAAAGCTGTTACTGAAAAAGCTGTTTATATTTTTATATACACAATGTAAAACTTACAGCTTTGTTGTAAGTTGATATTTGGTAACTGCTAATACAAGTATGTACACAAATTATCTATTTTATTCCAGAGTATAGCAGACATTAAATTTATGTTATTGTGGTCCTCTTTTTGTCTTAGGTCATTCAGTAAAGTAGTTTCTGCACAGATCATGCACATGCATGATCTAAAAATGTTTATGCTTATCTAAATTCAGAAGTGGATTACTGATAATAAAATGTATCGGATTAAATCATACCCAGATTAGTTTTCATTTAAAACAGATTCCAGTGAAAAAGTTTGCTTTGATGGAAATCTACAGATTGGCAAGTGCAAATGTCATCCTATCCTCAAGCAACCTTGTCCAAGAATAGTATTTCTAATGATAAAACACACTCCCTGCTGTCCAAATCAGCACAGAATACATCACTTTCATAATACAAAATTTAGGGAAAGCTGCCCTCATTGTGGTTGCCTACCTCCATCTAGTGACCAGAAGAGGTACATAAATTAACTCTACAACAGTAATTAATCATCTGCTACTGGTGAATAAAACTTATAAATCCCAAAACTCTGTTACTATTAATTTTCAAGTGGTGAAGGAAGTTTATGGATTCCAAAAATTCCCAGAACAGATCTCCAGCATGCTGAAAGATATGTCAGTGTGTTTGTGCAAGTAGGATGTGCATCTTGTACAGACCTGGACAGGCTGGAAGGGTGGGATGTCAGGAACAGCATAAATTCTAACAACAAAAAGTGCAAGGTCCTGCACCTGGCACAAAATAATCAAAAGCCCAGTATAGGCTGAGATCTGTGGGCTGATGCACAGCATTGCTGAAAGGGACCCAGGGATCCTGATGGAACAGGAGTCAACTGAGCAGCACTGCAGCAATGAAGGCAAGTCAGACCCCAGACTGCAGCCACAGGGCCACTAGCAGTGGTAGAGGTGTGATCATTTCATTTTCCTCAGAGCTTGTCAGGCTGCACCTGGAGCTCTGTTTCCTGTTCCAATCCCTACAACTCAAAAAAGATACAGAGGGGCCATAAAAATAACCAAAAGTCTGGAGAACTTGCCTGATATGGAAAGACTGAAAGAGTAAGATCTTGTCTTTCTGGAGAAAAGACTCAAGAAGGATCTCATCACAATATTCCATTACTAAATGGGTGGCTACAAAAAGAACTGAGCCACACAAAGAGGTCAAGGGGCAAAGGGTACAAGCTGCATCAGAAGCAGATTTACCCTGTTATGAGAAAAAAATGTTTTCACAATAAGAAAAGTTGATCACTGCAACAAGCTCCCCAGGGACATATTGGAATCCCCATCGCTGGAGGTTTTCAAGATATGACTGGACAGAATGCTAGATAATATCATCTAGACTCCCTTTTTCAGTAATGGTTGGACCAGATTCCTTTCTTTGGAGACCAGTGATGCTGTGCCAAAAAGGCCCTGACAGAACTCAGTATTCTGCAGTTTTGCAGCCAGCAAAAAGGAGACGTAGGAGAGAGAAAAAAAAAAAAAAAAAAAAAAAAAGAAAGGAGTACATGAATTGAACTAATAACATGAGTTCTGTTTAAAAGGAAAAAAAAAAAAAAACCTGCTTCTTTGGAGCCAAGTATAGTATTCTAAAAACAGGCAATCATTTCAGAACCTAAAATGTTACAGGGAACATCTTGGTTTAGGCAGACTGTAGATGATTGTCACAAATGTCATCGGAGTTCAGCAATAAGCCTTCCTGAAAAGAAATACTCCTCTCTTGTTGGGGGCATGGACAATGAATACACAATATTCAGAGCAGCATCTACAATACAATCTTTACCCACAACAAAACATAAGCACAAGTACTACTCAAGGCACAAAGCCTTTAACAGAGTGGGATTTTATGCATATTTCTCAAAAAGTGTGGTTTTTTTTCTATGTATAAGCAATAACACTACAAGATTTTTGATCCACAGCTCAAACGTGACATGCTCAGAAATCTATCTACTAACTCTTTTATGGTAAAATTCTATTTCAATGGAAGTTTTAATTTAATTCCCTGTAGATAGTATTCAAATATTTCAAAGATAATATTCAAAGATTATAAGTTATCATTTACTCACATCTTTACTTTTTACTCCCTTCTGCCATTTAGAAATATTGATATATTTCTTTAGAATCCACTCATCTCTTCAGCAGAGCTACAAAAAGACCATTAGGGCACAGAGAAATGTTTAAGAGAAGTATTTCCTTGGGGAAAAAAAGGAAAAGGAAAAGGAAAAGGAAAAGGAAAAGGAAAAGGAAAAGGAAAAGGAAAAAAAGGAAAAGAGTATGAGGAACAGCAAGAAAAGAAAGGGAAAGGCAAAGGATGTGGAGAAAGAAATTTATAATCAGCTCTTACTTTGTTTGTATCCAAAAGCCAAAATCACCCTTTAAACATTCTGCCTGAGTGGGCAGCAAGCAGTCTTTGAGAGAGAAAATTTGCTTCATTTGCACAGCATGGTTTGGCAACACACTCATTTCACTACTGCAACAGCATCTGAGGAGTTAGAGTAGCTCCCTGTGCTGGAATTATCAGAGCCAAAAGACATCCCCCTACAGACTATGCCCCAAAGCTTGCATAGCACACACCATGCAAGAAAAGGCCCAAGGCTAATAACTGTGTTCTATCTTTATCCCTATGGTCTTATGCTTTGCTCTGTAACCCTAAGAAAACCACATATAGCCCTGTGACTCAGATGTAGCTGACTGATAAAGCTCCCTGTTGTTATCCTTCACTCCTAGAAGCATGCTTTTTATTTGGTGTTTAATAGCCCTAGCTGCTAAGGCAGACTCCCATGAACAGAGCAAAATCTACAGGCTTCTACCTTTCTCCTTCATTTGCTACAGCATTCACTATCTGATTTCAAAGCAGCATCTCTGCAATAGGGAGAACTGAGTAATTAAATCCAGCTAAAAATTTTGTTTGGAAATTATTGCCCATGTACAGTCATATAAATCTACTTTCAGACCTAGCCCTTAAGTAAAATTTGTGCCTGAAGGTCTTGACTGATCCCCTAACAAGAAGATATGGTTTAAGGTTTTTTTAACTGACAAGGAATTTAAGGAGACACCTTATGCTCTACATGCCTATAGGAACTCAGATAAATGCTTCTCTCCATAAATTTAATTCATTTAAGAAAGCAAAAGGTGTGACAAACATGTGACAATCACTCTTGCATGTAACACAAAGTAATTTATAGAAAGCTATTGCAATCAGATGGTTCTGCAAGTTTTAATACCAAGATTAATTCCTGGCCTGCTCTAGATAGAGTGTAAATCCTTACCACCCTCACTTAAGCAATGTAACACCAGCTCAAGGAAAGAGGGTGAATATTCTTCTTAAACCCTTTAATGTTCTCTGTAACACCTCAAAACATGATTGAATGGGCAAACAGACAGACAACAAATACCAGAACCACATCTCTTAGCAGCAAGGACCTCTTTAATAGTGTCCATTCAGAAGTTCTGCTGATGGATCAAACCTGCCCACAGTACAAAAATAGGACATCAACAAGGATCTAATCTCTGTTAGTTACAGCAACAGCTTTTCATTTTTCTTTAGAACAACAAAATATTTGTCTCAAGTACATGCTTTATTTTGTCATCTAAAATTTCCTTTTAATCAGCATTCTCAAAAAATTCTCAGTTACTTACTGCTCATTTATGCAACCAAAAGATTTTAAACATTTAATTCCACATTAAACTGGTCCTTCTGCATGATTAGCTGGATTATTCCTGTGAGACTAGTTTCTGCCTACACAGACTTCTCCAGGTAGTTCTTCCAAAGCCCAGGCTACTGCTTACCTCCTCCAGGGTGATGAGATGATTGTCTAGTCCCAAAATCATCACAGCCAAGATCCAGCTTTGGGCATCATACTCTCTGGTCTCCTTATCCCATACCTTATTACCCTTTTCACAGGTAATTTTGGAGTAGTAACTGTGCTTATGGCACTTTAGCCCACTGAACTCAGGATTTTCCAGAATTCTAGCACCTTTTATTGGGAAGTATTAGATTTCAGACCTAGATGTTGATCTCTGGAAAGTCCATACTACAGATTTCACGTTGAAACAAATGAAGATAAGAATGAAGCTGTGTATTGGCACTGCATATCAAGGTTCTAAAAAAACAGGAACTAGGAGACGTGAGACTGAACAGCCAAATACCAGGTATCTTGAGTGTGCAACGTTCAGCTTTGAAGTGCCTGTGCTATGTTATATCTATTGTAGCCCAGGGCTAGTGGTAATGTTCATAAGAAGACGTGCAGCAGAGTGCCTTCAGTAGAATAAGTGCTGTGAATAAAAACACTGATTTAAAAAAAAAAATTATGGGCACTTGTTTATACATTTAAAGAGTATGACAGTAGTTGAAGTACTGCAATCTTAGATTAAATGTTACTATTTGATACAAAAAATGACAATTTGTTGATGCTGCTGCTTTTGCAATCAATTTTAAATGAGCATATTATTAATACAAATGAATTGTAGCACTTAAACATTTGCTATTTATAGTATCTTTAGTAATTAGTCACACTTATACTGATCTACACAGTCACTGAATGATGTCAGTAACTATAATCCTTACTTGATTAGTCTCTGTTATTGGAGCAGACTTTTGTTTCAATTGCATATGACTCTCATGGAGGGAGCCATTAACAATAGATTTAAAAATGTTCACCTTATTTGCATTATTTTACTTTAAAATGTATTGTGTCCAATTCATTTTTCTCCTATTTCTGGCAGTTTATCTGTTGTGCTGTTAAAAAGAGAGAATTATAAAAACAGTAAGAATTATATATTTTCCTCTTCGTCTTCTAATCAAGTGATTTTTTAAATTAGATTTCCCTGTCATAACAATAATATTAAAAATAAAAAAAAAACAACAAAAAAAAACCAAAAAAACAAACAACAACACAGGCAACATAGACAACAATTTCTGGGAGAAAAAAATGCAAAATTTAAATTGTTTTACTAGTTTAAAAAATATCAGGAATTAAAATCAGCTTATTCTGCTCTTACCTATACTGCACATTATTTCTCAGATTGCCCTTAAAATCTATGGTATAAATGTTCTTATTTAAAAAACAATGGGATCACAGAAATCAATCCACTTGCATGGATATCTTAGAAGTGAATGGAGATTTACATTCCAAAATGGAAAAAAATCTTCACAAGATTAATAGTCTTAACTGCTGAAAAACACATCCTTTAGTATTCTGAATTGCTATGTACCTGTAAGTTTCCTTTGATGGAAAAAGAAAATCCTAAAATCAATTCAGACTGCGTTTGTAACCAAATTTCTGTTAGAACCATCCACTTCTAAAAAGTTTGTCATACTCGTGAAGACTTGCAGACATCCCAAAAAGGACAAAGTGCAGGATTGCAGGATTCTTAAGATTACAAGATTCTTAAGACCCTATATTTTAGCCACAAAACACAAAATTATGTTAGAGATCTGCCAAACAGCTCAGACTTTGCAAAACCCACAGAGATCAATATCTGGAGGCCCATCATTAACACAGCTACAGTCTTAATCTTCCAAACCAACAAGTAATTTTGAACTCTTTCCATCAAGGTGCTAAGGTATTTCCTCAAGCAGTCTCAAACGTCATTCATTACACTTGCATGTCAAACTACTTCAAAATAATCAATCTCACTTATAATTCTCTACAAGCTCTATTTACAATGGCCATGTCCTGCCCCAGACAGGTTATTACATTTTCTTTCCTTCTACACAGCTTGCCAGGGCCTTGCATTTCAGCTGCTATTTATAGCTACAACTTCTCTCTTTTCTCCTTTAAGGAAGCTGCAAGTTCTTGAGCAGTTAATGAAAATCAATCAGACAATCAGACTGTTACCTCTTTCCTGTACATAGAAAGCAGCTCTCCATCTAAAAAGGTTAAAAAAATGGGAAAAACAATCTGCCAGCTCTTAAAACACATTTCCCGGAAAAATCAAATTCTAATTAGAATTTAACCTCCTTCCAAAGTGTAAAAGTAGCTGCTTCAAAGCACCAACCCCTTAGTAAAGAGTTTCTACAAAAAATACAGTTCACACTGAAATTTGTTTTTGCTCTTAATGTTTAATTTAAAACAGGATTAGGCCTGTGGTGTACTACTGAGGCTGATTATGGCATATTTTGACATTGCTTCTCATTTTGAGTAATTCCACAAGATGATTATAGGGAATTTATGTTTTCTTACTCCTCCTTTGAGCTTTTGCACTTTAGGCATTCCTCTTCCTAAGGTCTGTTTGCCCTCCAAGGGATAACTGATTGTGGATCCCATGGTTCCAAAACAGTATGCAGAAAGCTAGAGAAAGGACTTAGAAGAAAAATCCCAAAGTGAGTTAGCCACAAATACAAACCAAATGTATTAGTGGATGATTCCTCATTCCATGTGTCTGTCTCTCCCTCGTCTAGATACTGAAAAGATTGTGAATGGTAATGCCTTAAAAGCAAAAGATACAACTGAGTTAGCCAAATAAAGTTTTTTGCATTTCTTCACGCTACTGATTTCTCTGGAATTTTCTATATGGCAGCATTACCTATGATGACAGAGCCTCTCTAGGTTTCTGACCATTTTGTGCCTAGTGCTGCATATTAAGAAAAGGGAAAGAGGAAAGGAGATGTGTGATTAAAATCAAAATACTTTTATTCACCACAGAAATATTGCCATTTCTTTCTTTTGATGCCTCAGTTTAAAGGAAGGAAAAAGACAAGTGGGTGCCTGCTGTTGCACTGCTTTTGTTATCACCACAGTAGCTGCCATAATTGCACTTTCAATGTCTGTGTCTGCCTCCATCGCTGAGACTGTTACTAAAATAATTATAGCAGCATTGACTTTTCTAGCCTTTTTCTAAGCCTTGTCTGTGACATGCATTTCAAGTGTTTTACTCTACCTTCTTCCAGGCAAGACCAGGCACTTTCCTTGCAGGGGAGTAACAGGCCCAAGAGAGCTCTTGATTCCTATGCAACATTTCCAGCTTGAGTGAGGAGCAAGGCAGGGCACAGGCATGATCTGTGCACTTGTCTTCTCCTCTGCTTATGAACTGGGCAGGGCACAGCTGGGTCAACACATTCAGTCACTGGTTACTGCTGGTGGCATCAGAGAAACCTCTGAGTAAGGGAGAACCAAGGGATTAGTCTCGGGTACATCATTAGGCACATGAAGAATTGCCAGGAGGAACTCTGCACTAGCTTTTGTCACTCAGGTTACACAATGCCAAAGGTCTCTGGGACCTAATGTGCAGAAATACAAATTTCAGTAGTTAATGATAAAGTGGGAAATAAAAACACTGGAAACATCTCCAGCTTTCTCTGGTTCCTCAGTACATTATTTTATTTGTGTACCGGACTGCAGTAGCCTCAGGTATATGACCTAAGAAAAGTTTGAAGATGCATTTAACTCTGCAATAAAAGATCCCTAATCCTCTGTTAGGAACTTTCATTAAATAAAGAGGCATAACTCCATTTAGAATATATGTTATATTTTCTCTTCCAAAACTGACATGCTAGACTTCTACTTTTTCCAGCACATGTAGATGTGGAACCTTAAGTACTTGCTTTACTGGTGGACTTGCCTCGAACCAATTATCATTATGCCTTTCTCAGCCTAAATGATGTTATGTTTCTGTGGTCCTACAAATGAATTCACAGATAAGAAAGAGTAAACTGTCTACCAAGGTGATATTTTTCTACTTTGCCTTAATTGACCTAATAATTAGAGGCCCATGAAAGAGAACAGCTTTGTTAATATTATCCTATAAACAGATAATCATAATTTTGTGCTATTTTACTGTCCAGAGGTACCAGTCCATGAATTGAGAAAGTTAAAGAAATTGACAGTTTGATATGAAAATAAATGAAAAAGCCTACTAATTTGTTAATTATTTGATGCCTGCTTAGAATTAAAATAAAATTACATTAGTAATTTGAAATATTTTGAAAGCTAAAGCTTTTTCACTTGATATTTGAAAGAGTAACCTAGAAATAACATGAATACACTTCAATATTTGTATGGGTCAATTTTTACCTCAGGCCACAAAACTAATAATGTAATTCTGGGACTGGGACACTAGTTTGACTCTTGCAGTGAAGAGACCACAGGCTTTTTGTTTGCCTGGTTGGCTGTTTTTTTGCCAAATCAAGTTTAGCAGAGCAAAGAAAAGGCTTTTCTTTTTCCTGGAAAGTGGAAACATCGAGCATGCCATGAAATGGATTACATGTCAATGGCACACAAAAAATCACCTACTGAGAAAGCAGTACATCTGTAGAGGTTGTCACACACAGTTAACATGTGCTAAGAAGCAATAATCTTTTTAAGTGATGTTACTTTGGAGATCATTTATTCTATTTTACAGAAGAACAGCTAGTAGTAAAGACATTAACCAGTTTGCTGTTCCAACTCTTCAGGCACAAGCTCTTTTACTAACTTTCCCCAATAGGGAGGGAATAGTTGTTCAGACTGATTCACAAGGGATTGTTCAGAGGGATTCACAAGTCATGGTACATTTGTGCTTAAGAGTTCCTAGTGTAATATTTGAATATATGAATATTTATAGCTAAGAACATCAAGTACAGTGGGAAATTACAACTTATTCCAAACTTCTCTGTACATTTTACTTATTTTTCTTTTGTTGTCCAGGCATTACATGTGCCTATTAAGAATTTGATATACCTTGCTTCTTTTAGAGCTACCCAGATTTTTTCAGACACCTCATTACTCATAGATTTCTGGAACATGAACACTCACTTGATCAATGTCAAATAATAAAGGTTGCCATAGTTCTGTCTTAGCTGACATGAAAATAACTAATGATTTCATTAACAAAATAGATGAAAAGCAGTGATAATCAGTGACAGCTCATTCTGTAGTGTCATCTGTATTGATGCATCTCTGGCGCCTGAAACACTAGACAATTTTGTTTTATTAAATGGAGTTAAAAGAGATTGACATGATTCTGTTTCCTTTAGACACTTTCCAGGGAGCTCCTTCTAACACTGTTAGTAGAATGTCAAGTCCAATACTGTTCTCATAATGAAATGTTATTAACATTATGCATTTCAGTGGTAGATTACTATGAGGCATCTGAAGGGCTGTTTATTTTAGATTCAAGTTTATTTTCCATTTATAATATTAATATAAAACACATCTGAAAGCTTTTCTTTATCTTGAAGCTGATTACATCCTTTTTACCTTCTAAGTTTGAAATCATACATTTTCACTTCTGAGAGAAGCCCAGATATGTGACAGGTGTAGGGGTGTGGGATGTGACTAAGAGCCACACATCTACTGGAACCGATGTGAAAATGAAATTAATCTGTGGAAATTAGTTCAAATGGTGCCTAGACATTTGAAATTTCTAAGGTTAAAAGTAGTAAATGCACAGGTTAAGATGACAGAAATTCAATGAGATACTCACACAGATCACAGTATTCTGACTGTAATATATGCAGCATCAGATCTGTCCTGCTTTAGCCATCATGAGCATGAGTCAGTGGATTGTCTGGGCATGGGCTAGGAGTTATACTGTACAACACTGAAATATTAAACAGATTTCTCTTGGCTGATCTTCAGAAATAAATGAAAATTTGAGATGTAATATAACTTGGAAAAAGAGTCAATTTAATAATGATAAGAACTGTTCCCTTATGTTAACTGAGTGTCAGACTAAAAAAAGAGAGTAAGTAATCTTGCAATCAAATTTTATACAAATTTTGCTATTTTAAAGACTTTTACATCTATAAGAACACTTACAAAAGAAAAAAAAAAGTATAGAAATCAGACACTACATAATACAATAATTGGAATCCAATCCCCAGCAATTTTACTAATTCAGGGTCATCTATTTAGGTATGGATGTTGACACACATTATTATATCCATTGGACCTGAAACATCTTAAATTATCACAAGTTCATTGGTAGAACACTATTTGGCAAGAGAAATCCAGTACTTGATGTTTAATATTCAGTATACGAGAAATGATCCAGTGTATCTAGCAGATAAATTATGGCTAGTTACAGAAGACTTTGGTAGATAGACACTTATGAATTGTTAGCAACTATCAGCTAAATGCAATTTTAAAAAATGTGAGTCTTTGAACATTTACCTTTAACTTACTGCAAGTAAGTCAAGACGCATCCACTTAGTTTTCCTTTGTACCTGCTGTTATCACTGCAGCAGAGCTATGCAGCAGAGGAAAGGCTAGCAGAGAGGCTACAGGCAACCTACAGCAGCTGAGAACATTTTCCAGTTTCTGATCAGAGCTGAAACTCAGGTGCAGTCCCAGGTCTGCATCAGAACCTTGCAGACTGCAGACCTGATCTTTGGCATTAGCAGGAGAAAGCACCTAGCACACTGTGACTCAGTCTGAGCTAGCTGAGGCTTCTTAAAACAGCTGTACAAGGGCCACTGGCCACTGCACAACCTGTTCTAGTCTGAGTGATGGGAAAACATGTGTTTAAGACTTGAGAGCCCCAGGGAACCTGTGTGCAATGAACAGTCATCTGGGGCAACACAAATGGGAGAGGCTGGGGGCAACTTTTAAGCAGCAGCTGGGAAGCAGCAAGAACAGTGTTAAGAAAATGTATTTAAAAAAACCCTCTGGGGACCGTATAGCCATGGGAAAGAATCTCCATGCCTATGGCCTTTACAAGCCTAGAGAGGGCCCTGGAATTCCCTTGTTTTACTGAAAAAAGATCTAAGTATGATTCTGGTGCAACCGTTTTTCCTCCTAAGTTATCAGACAAAATGAGGGTGAACCACTCAGAGCTTCAGGATTACAGGATGAAGCACTGCAGGATATGCACATCAAGAGATAAGCCTAAAAACAGCCAGAAAGAAAGAATTCACTCAACAGAAAGCTCTACTTGCCCTTATTAACTAACATTTTTGGAAAACAGTTCCCTGTAGTTACATTGAAAGAGGTATGCAGATAAGTCTCACTTTCTCTACTAGACAACAGCATAACCAGTTTGTCCAAGGTCACACAGAAAGGATGAACTGAACCTACCTCTTTCAAATCCTATACAACCATATATCATTTAATGAACTTAACAGTCATGATGGCACTATTCATCTCTCACTGATGCTACAGCTGCTGCTTAGAGGTGCTAGTTATCACCTTTTGAAAATTTCCCACTTTGTTTCCTTCCCCTAGTTGAATGCCACTCTGGCAGTAAAACTCATCTAAACGTGTAGTAACAGGACAAGGGAGAATGTCTTCAAATTGAGAGTAAGTTTATCTTACATATCAGGAAGAAATTATTTACTGTGAGGGTGATGGGGCACTGAAAGAGGTTGCCCAGGGAGATTGTGGATTTCTCATGCCCAGAAGTGTTCAAGGCCAGGTTGGATGGGGCTCTTAGCGACCCGGTCTAGTGGAAGGTGTCCCTGACCATGGAAGGAGGGTTTGAATGAGATGAGCTTCAAGGTCCCTTTCAATCCAAGCCATTCTGTGATGCTTTGAGAGGTTGGAACTATGTGATTTTAATGGGGATGGTTGTATCTTCATATAACTAACACAAACTTAGGTTTACTTAATGGTAATAGTGGAAATCTCTGATGTATATGGAGGAATCATGATAATTTCAAAAGGTGACAAAAGACACAGCTTAAAGGATATTGAGGACAAGAAACCACTCAAAATTTGCATTGCTCTAGCTTGTTACCTCTGTTCCTTGTCAATCACTTTAAAATACAGGAAGACATGAGAGTAATCTTGTAATGGATGCTGCCCCTGGTGTTATGCAGCTACATCATACTTCTTGCTTTTCTAAAAATGGGATATTGAGTCCAGCATCCTGAGTGATGCTCTGGTGTGAGAGAAAGGTTTCTGAGTAGTTTAAACTTCAACACATCTCTAAGAGACAGCTAACTTCACCTCATCTTGTGAAGTCTGCACAGGTAATGGGTCCTCTTCCACAGGCTAAGTCATCATTAGCTTTTATAAGCCAGGATGGGCTATAAGGTCTTCTAAACAATTTGGGCTGAGACTCCTTATTAAAACATGCTTTGCTCACATTTCTGGCAATGGCAATGGCAATTCCTGAAACAAGAAAATTTTTAAGCAAAAGTCACTGAGCAATGTGAGCTTTTGAAGTGTTCTGCAAAGGTCAGAAACTAATTTCTCCCTCTTCTCAGGAGTGGATATACTTGAACTTACTGTAGCATTGGCATGTTCCTGACTCCTGATTCTGCCTCCAGTAAGGTGAAAATTCCCCCACCCAACAAAGCTGTAGAGAATTGTACACATCAAGAACACATGGCATGTGAACTGAAGTCAGGGGAGAGGGATGAACAAAGACTGAAGTTTGATTGTTGGCATTAATGTATAAATATCGGGCATACAGTGAGAAAGTGTCTAGGTATCACAAACTGCTTGTCTTTTATTTCTCTGACTATTATAGCCACAGTCACTAGAAATCATAGCAACCACAAACCTAATATAGGGGAGAAGCTGACAACTTTCTATGATGCCTCAGAGACAAAATATTTATATGTATGAAACAAAGATTCAACAAACAGCGCTAATAATTGAGAGTACTAACACTGAATTAAAAATTGTATGAAGTTTTTTCAGATGGGTCCACATCATCACACTGGGAGTCAAGATGTAGTGAGGGCTTTTAAGTCACATACAGTCTTTTTCTAGCAAAGTAAAAATTGGATGTAGCTACATAAATACTTTTCACACCTACCCAGATAACAAGTTTCACATATTGTCTCTATTACACATATAAACCCACTCAGCTTCAAGAATGAAAATAGAGTGAAGAGAATTAAATGAGAACATTGTGTCAAAAGGGGACTGCAGTAATAGTAAGTAATTTTCTTTGGAATTCACACCTACTTGAATGTGTAATTTAACACAGATGGAAATTTGCTGAAATTTTATAAAGAATATCTCCATAGCAGGGATCTCATGAGGAACAAAAGAAACACAGTGTGATTTACATGTACAGAAATTAAATCACTAAAATACTGAGCAATAAAAATTTGCATAAGCAGTGGGATAGTATAGATATTTTACCATTCCTTACTCTTCAGCATGCTATTTGCAATTTTCTGATCTTTCTCATTTAAACAGTCTCCCATGGACAGGACATACACCACTGAGAACAAGTGCACTGCAGAAGAGAGGACTTGGTTGCCTTTGTCCTTGGTTCATGAAGTGACATCCCTTTATTCTAAAGTTCATATCTGATTCATTCTGATCAGCATTTAAGAACACACTTAACTTCAAGCACATGCTTGAGTAATACTGAATTTGCAAAATTAAATTTATGTGGTCCTAAACAGAGATGATTTCCCAGCTCTAGTCCCAAGTTTCTAAAGTAAAAAGCAGCTCACAGAAGTCTCTCCAGGCCTAAGTCATGTACTGCTCAAAACCCAAAGCTCAAGTACACAGCATTGTAGAAATACAGGTTCATATTCCATAGGGAGCAATTTATTTTTCTCTTACTATTTTATCACCAGTACCTAAAACTGACTGAATTTACCTAAGGCTTTGTGAAGTTAACCTTTTACAGAGTACCCCCTCTCATATAGTTCTCTTTCAACATGCTGATGCTGCAGTTTGACTACTAGAGACAAGAAACCATAGATAAAACTGCCCAAAATACTGCCTGCTATTATGTTTCAATTATTTTTCCATACTGTTTCTTTAGAAAGCATTCAGGAAATTTTACCTTTTGATGATGTACTTTTATCCTAGAAGGAAGAGGGGCAAGCAATGAATAACATAAATAATTGTATTTCAAATTTGCAATTCCAACTATGAGATCAATGTAGAGGGTATTAACATAGAGAAAAAAAAATCTATTCTTTCTGAAACGGTTCCTGAAGTACAGTATTCAGTTCTTTCTGATGCACAAAAAAATTTATTTCCTTCAGACCTGACTCCCTCCACTTAACTTAAATGTTTGTTTTAGATTTTTCAAAGCCATGTATGTTCACTTATGTTGCTATAGTACCAATGTAATACATATGGTTACCAAGGCAAAAGGTAACAGCCCTATGTGCATGTGTAACATGTTAATAATATCAACACTCTGAGCATCGTGTTAATATATAAACTATCAACTTACCTGGGAAAATTATAGTTTTAGACTATTATTCTCTTCTTCAAATGTCAAATACTTTATATTCAGATGTTTTCGTAATCCCTTGATAATGAATTATTTAATTCTACAACTTTGCCATTGCAAGTCACCTGTGCTATTTTTGGGCTATAACTAGATATGTTTCAGTAAGTGCTGTTCTCAGTACCAGAAACCTTAGATACCATTTCACAGTGCAAAGTATTCATGGAAGTACTGAGTAAGGAGCAGTTTAAGTATTAACCAGTTATTTATGGCATCCCTTGAAGGATTCTTAATCCCTGTAATCCACATTTTGGAGAGAAGAAAGCAAGCTATTAGTTTCACTGTTATCTCTTTGACCCATTACAATGTTCAGAACAAAGCTCGCTAAAAGAAATTTCAAACATGCATGCCAGGTGCCCACTAAAGCTGTTTGGTCAGTCCCCTCCTCATCTGGGCAAAAAGTTCATGGGTTAGTATAAGGGCAGGGAGGGATTACCCATTGATGATGGTCATGGGAAAAATAGACTTCATTACCAATCAAATCAGAGTAGAATAATGATAAACAAACCCAAATCTTAACAACTCTTCCACCTACCTCTTCCTTCTTCCCAGGCCAAACATCACTCTCAAATTCTGCCTCTCTCTGTCAGTGGCACAGGGGTTAGGGAAATTACTGGAGTTCCCTTTTGACATGATCTTGTCATCTTGATCATCTAGTCCAACCTCACTAAACACATTTTTTCAGGTCTATGAAAACATGTCATGTATGGCAACAACCAGGTCTTGTACCATTTTGGTTGCACTCCTGCAAATAGACTGCTCAGAATAATAGCAAAGTTCTGAGCCTTGAACAATTAGAAATGTGGGAGTGACATAACACCATGAACATGTGGATCTGTACACGCATCCTTATCTTCTGTGGAATAATGAATTTCTTTTCCATGGTTAAGAAAGAAAGGTCAACTGTCAACTTTGTACAACTACAAAATGACTGCCTGAGTCTCCAGGAAGATTTAGCAAATATGGGACAATCAGGGATGAGAGAACAGTAAAAACATCTTCCTTCTCAAGGCAAACACATGAGGAGAGGCTTCTGAAGACCCATCAATTTGGCAGGCTCTTACTACAAAAAGTTTTAAGGTAATGACTAGGAAATTATTGGCAGATATTTCAGAACTGCAAAATGAAATGGGAATGGAGAAAGAATTTGATGACAGTATGGAAAAATCAAATCTATAAATGTTCTAAACCAGATGTTCATTCATTTGCAGAAGGGGCACACATTTTCCACTCCCTTAATGAAAGCTTAATTATTACAAGTCTCCTTAGTAATATTTTTGAAAAGAGGAAAGGTATTTGACTTGATCATGTGTCCAATAAGTGACTTTTATTTGTCACTGCAGATTTGGGTTATTTACACATTTCATTACATACTGAAAATAACGAATACACTACCAGGACAGAATTTCAGTGGAAATGGCTGTTTGGTAAAACAGCAATTTCAGGGAGAACTATAAATATTCAGGATATCTCTGGATGATGAACTATGTGTTCAATTTTTAATTATACTGAAAGATGTTTGAAAACTCATCTCACTTGTATCTATAAATTTCAGGATTGCCTTCAAAAAAATTTGCACAGGCTCCAAAATATTCCCTTTGACAAAGGCATTAAATATATAACCGTCTAGAATCTGGTTCTTGCTCCATCTGCTCCAGGAACACAGTTTGAGACAGCTGCAAATTCTGCTCATAGATGATCTATGCCCTCTTATTTTTGAGACTGCTTTTCACATACCTGAGAAACATACAGATGTCTAAAGAATGGCAAAAGTAGCAGATCAACAGAAAAAGGCTGTTGTCAGCTCTGACAGAAATTACCCCAAATCTTGAAGATTTGAGACTCTGTCTGTCAGAAGTGTAAGTGAATAATATTTCACTCATTAGCACTACATTCATCAAGTAATTTAAATGCCACAGGTGGGCTCAGTGCTTTCCAAAGCATATGTGAAAAATCACTAAATCTCCACAGAAACAAGCAAGCATTAGCCTGCGCAATTTTACCCTCTAGATTAATATTTGGATGTTATATATAAATAGAAGGAAAGGGAGCTCTTTACAGTTGTGAAGCAAAATTATTATTATAATCAACATATCCAGTGGATGTGACATTAACAAGAAGAATATCTTAGTTTGTTTATAATCTAAATAAATCCAGCGTTGCTTTAAATTAACCAGGTGGCAATCTTCAAGCTGTGCTGCAGACACCATAGAATTCATAACAAAAACAAGGATGTGTTTCAGATACAATTCCCCAGCTTTGGATCCCATTTCAGTTCAGCAAGCAGAGAACAATTTCAGAATGAACTAGCAGTGTCTGCAAGCATTCTTTAGTCAAAAAAGGAAATTACCAAGAGGACAGAGTTTTAACAGCTTTATGCAGGTTGACAGTCACCACTGAATTTCTGGAGCAAATTGCTAAAATTTCCATTTAGTTTTGTTGATGTGCTATTCCATGGCCTTCTGACCTTTACAGACTTTCTCTGCTAAAATGATAGAGGTGTTTAACTGCAGGTAGTGAGCCTTAAAATGCACTATCTTATGAAAGGGATCATTAGCTTTTGATCAGTGCATGAACACAGATATAATTTAAGTAATTAAGTTCAAAATTCAGCTAAATTATGGGATTAACTAGGTGGAATTATCTTAAACCTTCCAAAGTTTAATTAATTTTAAAGTAACTGAATTAAAAGATGCATAGCCAATAAGTCCATTTTTTGTATTAACAAAAGTGTACCAAGTTTTAAATTTCCCTTGCCTTACTTCCCCTGCCTTTAAACTCCTCTTGCAGTTTCAGAAGCCCCACTTGAATGAATAGATGTGCTTCCAGCTCTTCTAAGGTAATATTTGCCTGTTCTTTACACCAAGACATAAAATTTGAAAAAAAATTTATTTCAATTTACCTAGAAGCTGACCTGTTGGGGTTTTTCCCAAAGGCCATGCTGTTCTTCACAATACAGAGGACCTAAGCAGGAGCAATAAATACTAGTTAAGTAGGTCAAGCACAAAGTCACAATGATATCACTATTTTGTAGTAATATATTAAACAGTATCAAGACAATTGGTCACAATTACTCACATTATTTAATTGTTAACATACTCTTTGGAATAATTTTGCCCCATGAAAATGCTTGGGCACAGTTCAAGGAAAAGCAGATCTGGTGGTTATTACCAACACCCAATTTGGACTCAGCTATCCTGCTTTGAAGCAGAGAGAAAAAATAGTGTTAATTACCTGCAGGGCTAAGGAACAGTCTCTTCACAAAATTAGTTACAAAACTTACATGCCTTGATATAAAAATCCAGTCTTCCCTACAGCACAAGTCTCAGGGGACTGAGACTGTTTCTCAGGAGACAATCAAGACAAGCAAAAGAATTGCAAAACTCACATCCTATAGCAGCCACCAATTCACTTAAAAAGAAAAAAAAAAAAAAAAAAAAAAAAAAAAAAAGCAGAAAACCAAATCCTATCACCTAGTGACCTAGTGACTGGAAAGTCAACTTGGGTGCTCTTTGCGTCCTGAAACAGCAGCCAGGAGATTCTGCAGCCCCAGGAGATAAAAGACCTATGAGTACAAAGGGACACCTGGCCTTGGGCAGGATCTCTGATTCCCCTCAAACCTTCTTTTAGGAAAACAAGCAAATCCCTACAGATTACTCAAGTAAAGGAGGTTTTCTTTTAAGGCCATTGTACCAAAATTAATACCAAAAAGCCATTTGGAAAATAAATGTGAATCTGACACAGAATTCCAGTTTTTGGGGCATTTGGCCCCAAAACTTCAGGCTCTGCTGCCTGGACAGCTGATCAGTTACTTTCAAGCTCTTCACTGGTGCAAAACATGGAAGCAGTCCCTGCCCCAGGCAATTTTCTGTCACCCATTTCTTGGGTGAAACTCGGGAAGTCCCCTGACTTCTTCAATCTGGATGACTCAGGAACACAGTCTCCTTTCTTCCTCCTGGTTCTTTGCAAACATTCACAATACCTTTCAGGAAAGTGAGACACAAGACATCACTTCTGTCAAGCGAAGAAGGAATTGGGCATGAGGCTATTGTCCCCAAGAGCACTAACACACCAGCCCACCTTGGTGCCAGTTTCTAAGAGAACAAAGTACTCACGAGAGTACTCCAGGCTGCATTCACGGCCTTGCCATCTCTGCCCTGACAGCCTAAGAGGGTAGGGAAGAGAGGCATAAGAGAGGCACAACTGAGAGAAGAGATGCAGCTCTATATCTGCCTCATGGGGCTGCCCACCTCCAGGAGATGGCTCCCAAGTTGCTCTGCGAGCAAAATTCTGACTCAGTTCAAACTCATCCCTTTCATGTCTTCCTCCACTCTTCTGCTTTTCAAGGACTGGCAAGCTGTTCACATGATCAATCCATTACATGGCTTTTGTTTGCCCTTGGGAAAAGTGTAACTGTCTTGCCTTTCACCCCTCTCAGTACATCTCTGTTTTTCATCCCTCACTTAGGCAGTCTCCCAGAGTTGGAGGAAATCAAAGTGTTCCCATGAGGGAGTGGGGTAGGATGGGATGGCAGGTGCTCTGGAGCACAGACATGTTGAGTTGGACTACCCAGGGTGGTGAAACAGGGACAAAGCCCTTTGGTTCAGCGAGGACCCAAGCTGTGCCTTTAAATCCCTAAAACTCTGCTGCCTGGGTATCCCTCCTCCATTTTATGGTCTTCCACAGGAACAGCATCAGCAATAAGTAGTATCTGACCTTGCTGGCAGTACAAACAACAGAGAGCAGCTGAAACATCTCCATATTTTCACTTCTTGAATGGTCTGTTGAGGTAGTGACAAAAGCTCCCTGGAGGAGAAAGAAAAACCACTTCTGTAAAAAAACGTATTTTCAAGGTCAGTGATGAAGTTCCACAATATTATATTACAAAAATAAAGTGAAAAAGAAAGATGTAGCAATATGCACACACTCTGTGTCAACAAGGGCAAAAGTCTTTATTGAAATCTATAACAAGGGGGTTAATAAACTCTTCAAAATGCTACGTACTTTTCAGTTGAATGCACCATTTGAAAGTTTCAGGGTGAAATAGCATCCTGGAGGATGTTCCTGAAAAATTCCCAAAGCAAGGAGAAAAAAAACTTTCTGCTTATTTATTTGTTGCATGGCCTGAACTGCTGTAACCATCATATTTCCTTAAGCATTCCCAAGAAGGCGCCAAGCACTGCACAAGTTTGTGGGCTAGTCATTGTAGTTCTACATGGCACCTGGGCTCAACCTTGTTTTGAATCCAGAGATCCAGAGAAAAAAATTGCAGTAAGTCACTTCCACAGTGCTATAGATAAGCTTTGAAAAGTTTGTCTGTAGGTAACCAGCACAAATAGCATAATACAAGCATGACAGCGCTGAATCAGACAAATTATATGTGTTTACATCATGATGCACAAACCTTCATTTCTGTAGAGCCTTTTTAAATATCCTAAGTATGATGCTTAAGAGTACATAATTATTTTCTTATTGACTTTTTATTGTTGTTCAAACTACAAGAATAATCAGAGATACAACAAGCATTCAGAGATGTTTGAGAACTGTTCCCACCTTCTGAGCGAGAACTATGTAATTTGCTTTTCAAGGTACTCTGATCAGATTTCTGAGCTCGGGTCATATGAAACAATAACAACAAATAAAATATTGTAACTATTTGCTTTGCTGAAAGGGGTTTAAGGTTGCAATGGAGGTTGTAAGAAACACAATGAAGAAGAGAAAGAAAATGGTTTGTGTTTTAAAATAAACCAGGAATGGTCATAGAGCATTAAATGGCACAAAAACCAATATGTCAAAAAGGGGACTGAAAAAGAAATGCCAACACAACCACACTTACACTAAATGTCCCCTTAGCACAAAGATAAAAAGCAAAGGCTGAACTTGACAAGGCTGAAAATAAGTTTGACAGCTTAGACAAGAAATGTAAGATGACCTTGGCTACACTGATTTGAGTAAGTAGACAGATGGCCAAAAGAAAAATATCTGAGTACTTTCAAGTATAAAATATTCCTGGGACCATAGAGACAATCTTGCAGTTTATAAATGAGGTCTGAGGAGTCAAACTAGATGTCGCAATGTAAAAAATGCCAACCATGCTCTTCAGAAACAATCAAAAATATCACAGTGTAAATACAAAAATATCTGGCACTGGGTAGAAGATATCCAATCATAATAACAGCAATTCAGATAAAACAAAAAGTAATAGAGCTCTTGTTCCTTGTCTTTCCTTGGTACAATAGTAAAGAGGATATATTTGGATGACAGTGGAAATTTCCTCGTATATCTTTTTTTGCAGTTGAATTAATGCAGAAAAATTACTTAATAGCATTGAAAGTCATATATTAAATTTTAGAAAAAGAAATTGATTCAGAATAAAATAAATTAATTGCTAGCAATTTAGAGTGAAGGAGAAGGGTTGTGACTGGGATCTCTGCTCTAGGTCTCCTCAGTTACAAGGCAAATGAACAGTTTGATCAAATCTCCCCATAAAATTTTCTTGGGCCTTGCTTTGCAATGATCTCACTCGTTGGTTTTCTTAAGCAGCGCTGTAAGCTGTGCTCTCTTTGGAAGCTGCAGGTGCAGAAACTCAAGTGTTCCTTCTGTGCATGTTTCCTTGCTATGCCAGCAACACGCTCATCACCAGCTCTGTTTGGGTGGAAGACCCTCAGTGGCAGAACCTTTCATGTACCCCAGGTTTTCTGTAGATAGTTAGATCAGTTTCGAGACAGATGGAGGGACAAATATTATCCCATTTCCCAGAGGTGTGCAGGCTTCAAATAAATTTGAAATCTTGAATTCTATTTTTCTCCTGTCTACCAAGAACTACAGCGGGCTTTTTGTGCTGCAGAAATATTTCACTTATGGCTTTCATATATTAATTAGAAATCTGTAAATATGAGAGGATAATTTTTTGATATTTTAGTTTGCAGAACTTTCCTCTACAGTAGTGAGCCCTCACAATTAATCATTTATTATACTCTCCTCATTCAGAGTCTGTGGATGATGTGCCATTATAGTTAAGAGTTTTTTCCTCAAGTGTGACTTGCATTGCTAAAAATATGCAGAAGGGAAACAAAATTAATTGATATTTCATCCTGCATGTTCTGCTTGTTCTTTTGGAAAAAAAAAAAAATGAATTCAGGAGTTGCATAGTGTGCAAGTATTTTAAACTTTATAAAACCCAACAGCATCTCAGAAATAATTTTGCTTTTTCTTTCTTAAAAACACCAGAGAATTTGTTTCAGGTTCCCCCAGAAAATATAAAATTGCTTTTCAGGAGAAGACCGTAACTGACTTTTAGACTGACTCTTTCCTTAGATTTACTTGCAATCCAACTTTGCATCATTCTTATGTATCAAATACATCATCAGTCCACTGTTTTATTTCTACAGTTCTGAATTAAAACTACTTTCAATGTGTTTCCCATTAGAAAAGCTACTTTTTGTGGTCTGAGTAAGCCTTCAAATGTATTTTGCATTATAATTCTAGAACTATACATTAATCATTGTTGAAATTATTATGGTCAACTATAATTTTCTAATTGTTAGTGCTATGAAAATTCATAACCTGCATATGACTAAAAGAAAATAATGTCTTCAAATGCCAAACAGCTGAAGGGTTCTTGCCAACATTCTTCACAATCTTACAGATAGTATGTTTTAATTTCTGTTACAGAAAATGCCCTTAAGAACTTTAAAGCACCTGGGTAAAGATTAGTAGAGTGTAGTAATGGTAACATGATGAATAACCCTTATTTTTCCCATAGCTTTTAAGACCATGGAAAATTAACTGGGGTACAAATGCATGCCAGAACCAGGAAATAGTGAGGGTAAGGACTAGTGGTACTTAGGACATGAACAGAGATGGACAAACACCAACCACAGAGCCTATTCCAAAAAAAAATAATTAAGTTAAAAGAGAAAATTATGTGGTTTGACATCTAATTCTGGTGACAAGATATATGGTGGTACCATATAAACATTCTGACTGAAATACCACAAACCCAGGTTTCTGCCTCAATTTTCTCTTCAAGGGAATGAGGAGAAGCAATGGAGAATGGAATGGGAAGGGGAGAAAACAGCTACAATTTCAGCTCCATGTCTGCAGCACCAAAGCATAAAAGATTTTCTATACTGATCCAAACATAACACTTGCAGTCTAAGAGGAACAGTAGCAATGACAGAAGTAAAAAACAATACCACACATCTGTAAGTCATATTGAATATTACTAATAATAATTATGAATACATCTCTTGTATGTATGTTAAAAACTAAAACTAAAAATTGTATTTCAGTGTTCTGGCAAGCTCTCAAGCTTTTCAGAGCAAAGGCTGTGAGGATTGGAAGGGGTTTGTTACATGAATCTTAGCAGAAAATAAACAGCACTGCTTTTTAGCTCCAAAAGCTCTCTCCAAAACTCCGGTTTTTATACATTTACATTAACATATTCATGAAAACACATGTATTTTAAGACTAAAAAAATCTTGTAATTATTTTTTGTATTTATTTTTATTTGTTTCATCCAGGATCAGAACTTGCAAATAAATATACTTGTGCTTTGAATTCACAGGTTAGAATCTCGGTACTGCTCATTTTTAATCTCTGTTGCTAATACATTTGAAATTACTTCTGCTCTAGAGGTGAGTCTTTTCTATAGATCAAAAGCCTGAAGAAATTTTCAAGTTATTTCAGAGGTTACAACTTCGTATCTGCCATTCTCAAAAGCTGCCATTCTCACTCTTCTGTATTTTTGTTAGCAAGTCAAGTTCAAAACACATCCAACATCATCAATTGCTCAAAACACTTAGCTGTTTCTTGAAGGCATCTGAACACAAGAGCTGAATATTGTAATCAATGGCATAGAGTGAATGATACCACAGTGAAACTCCCAAACTGTCTATGACTTACATTTCTAATGGTTGGGCCAATTTTTCTATGACAAGAGGTATGAGGAATTCCATCTAAGAGAAAAAAAAATTTCCATGCATCCCATAAAATAGATTTCCAAAGCATAACAGTTATTTTGAATATGTTTTGTCTAAAGAACTGCAGTCAGACTTTGATAGGGTGAATGGCTTTGTCTGGCACATTTTTTTTTTTAATGACCTTTTAAAACAAATTATTGTTATCTAATACAAAACATCACTCTTCAGGGCATGAGCCAACCAAGTCACATTAAATAGGAATAAATGCTCACTATCAGATTTCTGTTTTCTTCAGCTAAAAATCCAGATCCTGCTCTTTGGTCAAGAGTGTATCAAATGGAGACATCACATGTAAATACCTGTCTCTTAGGCAAATGTGTGATAGGTTTGTCAAAATTCATATGTTTACTTCAGATTAACTTCTTTCTAGCATAATTGAGGCGATGACATCTGGGGTATAATTAGCTTACATATTTATATGTATTTATTTGTCACTTCTTTACTGAATCAATGTTGCAATTTTTACTAGAATGAGACTAAGGTTGCCGGACATATCTCCTTTAAACAGGTCATACTTTTGTAACAATACAGATCTAAATTGGAAAACCAAAGCTATGTTAAATTTTACCTGTTACATCAATGAAACAATTGAAAAATTATGTTTTGCTGCCACATTAATTCCATTCTCCATGATATTTCCTGGAAGCATTAATGCACCTCATCTCCTTGTGAGTCCTGTGGGGCCACCTGTACCTAGGTGGATCCTCTTTTGATCTGCTCGAGAGGAGAAATGTAGAGAATTCCATGTAGAGGATTATATACTGAACTCCTGGATAAAATAACATAAAGATTACATAAATATTTACATTTTTAAAAATTAACACATGTATTTATTTACATACATCTAGATGTAGACATGCCTCAAAATATATTGTATTAATATGTAGGTGCTTAGAAAGCAGGAAGAATATGTTTATTGAAAGTCCATTAAGCTTTTCAATAATTATTAAAAATCATAGCAAGTAAATGGTGCATACTTTAAACAACCTCTATTAGGAATCATCAGAATTTTGAGTTACAACTGTAGTGATAGCCACAATGTACAATATCTCTTCCTACATCATCTGAAAGGCATAGCACTGTAAAAGTAGGTAAAATAGCATAGAAAATAGAGCTCAATTGAAAAAAATTGACCACCTAATAACATTTTTCAGATGGATACAGAATAAACTAAACCACCTCATCTGCCATATTTACACAAAATGTGGTAATTAAGATCTATGCTAATCATGTGGGAGAAAACTTACTGCTTCACATGCACACAGCCCTTACACATACACATAGCCTGCTCTCCATAATATTCCACTGAGAAAACTGAGCTGTTGAAAAGATTCATTTTGTAGTGAATATTTACAACTCAAAATTAGGGCAGGGAGAGCCTTAAGAATTGTGCTGACTCCATTTGCACCATCAGAGGCTTTACAATCAATCTCCTGTTTCTTAAAATTTCTTTTCATTTTGCAAACCTCTGAACAGACCAGAATGTGACATTTACTTGAAACACCTAAGTGACTCTTCAATGAGTCATTCTGCAAATTACTTTTTTCCTTCAGCCTCTCTAGGATACAGAGCCCTAAGTTCCAGAAAAGAAATACAAAGGAATAATCAGCTGCATTTCCCATCATTATGATGGGAAATGACCTTCATTACACTTTCGAAGGGAGATCTGATTCAGTGATTCCAGCTCTGTTTTACTGACCATTCAGTCAGTGCAATACACTAAAATGTATTTCCTCTCGTAAGAGATTAGGTCCATTTTTTTCTGTTTTCCAAAGTTATATTATATTCAGTTGCTTATTTATAGCACTTAATACTGGAACAAAGACAAAACGAACCACACAGTGCTACCAAGGACCAAAGTGTCTCCATCCACTCAGGAAGTACCGCAGATGTACTCTACTGTCATCCTCTGCCTTGTAGGACATACTTTCACTTATTCATTCACCAGAATTAAAGGCTACTAATCTTTTTTTTTTTTTCCATCATCTGTATCTTACTGGATAAAAAGTATTCCTTTGACAATAGAATAAAATTTCCTCTCTCTGGTCAGAACCATGCAATTATGTATATTTAATATCTACGTTCTTAGAGTTGTGCTAATTTTTATTTCTCCAGAAAAGAAGAAAAACATCTGTAACATTGATATCTGTTATTCACCTTTAAAACAAAAATTCTCATTCATTATATCCATATAGCCACAGATGATAAACTGAAGATTAATTTTTTAAAAATGGTTTAAAGAGACAATATTTTCTACTGATTTTTTTTCTAATACTAAGGATTTTCTATAAGCACCTCCAAATCCCACCTCCAACTTTCTTATCATTTTTATATTTACCTCTTCTTCTTCCTAGCCTTTTCTCTTTTCTTTTGTCTTCTACTCTTTCGGGATAAATTTTACTGATCAGATTCTGCTTTGATTTAAACTTTGGGTGGTCTTGCCATCTTTTAATCAGGATAGAGAGCATGAGCATCACAATTCCAAGAATTCTGCTGGGAACAGTCTGCAGTGCAAAGTGACTTGCACTGAACAAAATCCAGCTTCTGGAGAAGTGAAAGATGTTGCAAAATCATCCCTCCTTTTTTTCTTCACTCAGCAATAGTAGATTTTACACTGAAAATCAGCAGCAAATATCTCATGTCCTTTGTACTGGATGCAGCAATATTTCAGACATCTGCTTAACCTTAAGCACAAAGTTATTCAACAGAGCACTTTACCTCTGTTGATTCCTCACTGTCCTACTCTTGCATAAATATTCTTAGCTACTTGAGATGAATTCCAAGTCCATGTATCAGTACTGCCTGTGATTCCATGTACTTAAGTTTTTGGGAGCCCTCATTACTTGCCACACTCTAACAGCAAAATTACAAAATGAAACAACTTGCCATTTTATATTGATGCATATGAATCAATACACTTTAATTATAAATATATATATGCACACTTTATTTTAATTGATTATACAATTTTTATAGTTTTATACAGATATATAGATTATATAGATTATATAGATTATACACTAATTATAGTTGCTTTAGGAGTTTTAATCATTCAAGTCAACACACACAGTCTTAATTGTTATGCATATTTCATTTATTGATGGTTCAAATTTGCACTAAGGGAAAGTCTTCCTCAGTATTTTATGAATTTCAAGGTATTCATAGCAGAAATTACCTGAAGTGCTAAATGTGTCATTGTTAAATCCTTTGTGCTTCATGCATTTTATCTATACCTGAAAAACCAGCATGATGCTTCTTCATGGAGGAGGTTTCAGTCAATTTTCATGCAGGAAAAAGAGGTAGCACCGTAACACTTTCCATTCTTTTTCTCTCTAGTGTAGGGACAGAAAAAGTCCTGGCTAGAAAGCAATGCATTCTGCCAGTTTTTGTCAGCATTGGATTATATGCTGAAAATGCTTTTATCTTCACAGCAAAATATCACCTTTGGTTTCCTCTCTAATATCCAGCAAGAAACACTCTGGCCACCTAGGGATCAAATCAAGAAACTTCTTTTTCCAGAAAGTAAACTAAAGCTGGTTTTAGACAATGCAAAGCTTAAAAATAGTCAGATAAAACAAGAATTTCAAAACATCAAGCCTGAGGTTTCTCTTGATCCTGGCTTTATATCAGCTTTGTCTGCTAGACCCTGTACATTTTGTTGCAAATCCTTCCATTTCCTTTGATCCACACCTCTCTCTATTCAGCTGGAAATCAGAGATCTATTTGACCTGGTGTTACAGTGAACAAGTCAACAAAAAGAACTCTGTTTCCCCAGGTAAAATCCTGAGTCAAAATCCCAGCTCTGGTAGAAGGCAGGATTACACTTCTGCCATGATTATTTTTCCCTTGTCATAGAAGAAATACTGCAAACAACGGTCATCAAGTCCTTCTAAATACTTCAAACTGTGTACAAACATACTTTCTTTATTACCTTTTGTATAACATTATTTCCAGTCAGTGAACAGCAATCCATATGCACTCAATATGCAATTTTGCATTATTTAACATAAATTTTGCTAACAGGGCATAGTAGCTCAAAGGTGTGCTCAAAACTTAGGGCTCTCTCCTCTCTATTTCAGCACTGAGAGTGTAGTAGCAAGGAACAAAACAGAGCAGAAGGCTTTTGAATCCAAAGTCTTAGAGAGTAGGTGAGAACAAGCATCTGATGCAACAAGGGAAAGGTCAGGGACCTTTGTGCTTTGACCTGTGCTGCTCCCAAAGGTCTAAGCTGCATTCACTCTGAAACTGAACTCTGTGGTCAGTCCTGAAAGTAACTGGACTGAAAAGTGTGAGGGCAGTCCAGACAACTTTAGATTTGCTAGGCTGAGTGGTTAAGAGTCTTAACATTTATTTTTCCTAAAATCTCCAGGTTAGGGCTGTTCAAGACTGCTAAAGCAAAAGCTGTGAGATTCACTTTTTCTTCTATTTTGCTATGCCATGAGAAAAATTAAATATGCAATGAGACAGAATCTGGTACTCCATCTAAAATCCAATAAAAGACACAATACATGTTTTAACATATACCTTTCCTCTCCAAAAAAAAGCTTTACTGTAAAACTAGTATTACAAGTCTCTCTCAAAAATAGAGCAGTTCTTTATCCACACTGTTACATTTGCTTGAGAAAATGTGTTTTTCACTCAGTCCCAACACAAGGCAGTCCAAGCAGCAGCCACTTTGCATCCCTAGTGTAGCAGTTGAGACGGGCTGAGTAGTTCCTCTTCTCTTAACACTTCAGTTGTGCCTGCGAGGTGTTGTGAGGTCTGAAATAAATCTGAAACCTTTTCAGCAGATTATGAACAGAATCGGGATTCTCCAAATTAACATATCGTTTTTTTTCCCCAACAGAGAAAAAAAAATCTTATTAAAAAATGAAATGCTTTCTTTCTGTTCAAGTATTAACTAAAAACTTCACAGATTACAAAACTTGCTATTATACTGAGTGCATGACTCCCAGGGAATTGAAACTGGACATAAAAGAGAGCTGAAGAAGATGACAGAGTTTAAGGTGAATGCATTTATAAAGCTTGTGAAAAATAGCACCATGTTTCCTTCACCTCAAGAAAACACTGAAAATAATTATTTGAGACTGTTAGAACGAGGTTCCCTCCATTTCACCGGAACTTATGAATTCTAGAGATTTAGGTGTCAAATGCCAGCAGGAATGTTTAAAAGTTTATGAATAATGAGATTGAAACCAAGTAGGAACACCATAAGCCATATACATCATAAGATGAAAGAAATCTTACCCTAAATTTCCCCCCTGTTTATTGCCAATACCTCTCTAAGCTTGATTCATTAGAATAGAACACTTGCACAAGAACCAGTGGGGGGTAATGATGCAACAAAACATCTGAGTGCAGTGTTGTTATCTAATCAAGCTCAGAGACAAGAACCTAAAATGTACAGGTCAGGCCACAAGCAAGAGCCTTAATCAAGTTTTCCAGCTCTTCCCTGCAATATGTTTTTTTTATGCAGCATATGCTTGAGGTGACAGAGAAAGTCCTATTCTGATAATTGTCTAATGATATGGGAGCACTTCCAAGGAGATCAGATCTCTGCTCCTCTCTGTTCTGTGAAAGGTCAGTAGCTTCTCTCAGCAACTTATCTTTTTTGCTCCCTTGTTTAGTGAAAAATGGTCAACATGAAAATGAAACATATTTAATTCACCAAACAGACTTGCTTTGAGATTTGACCTGAATAATCTTTTAAGTTTAGTTCATCTGCCAAAGAATAAAAACAATTATTCATACAGCTCTACTGTTGTCACCTTATCTAATGCATGATTAACTTTCCAAAAATAAAAAACAATTATTTTTTCCCCCGGATCTGAAGAGCTGACATAACCTCCACATTTCATGAGAAACATCCATGTCTTTGAATCCTGAATGGTTCCCAGGATAATAAGTTACATCTGTTTTACACAGTGACTAGCACTTATAAATAACAGAGCTTCATCCCAGTGAAGCAACCAAAGCGTCAGTTACCAGAACAATCTTCAGACAATAGTCACCACTAAGGATAAAATCTCTTGTGCTGACAAAAACAGCTCATAACACCACTGAGGAATGTAGAGAGACACTTACCAAGTGAAGTTCCTGCTTGCTTGTGCATGTAGTAGGGAATGTTCTGCTTTGCAGATATCTGAACAGGGCCATTTAGCACCATGAATAAGCACCCCAGTGACAAACAAGCACAAAAACAAAACAGAGCAAGAACACTGTTGCATTAGGACTATGTCAAATACAGGCTAATGAGCCTTGCTATGAGCAGAGCTAATTTACTCTGGAAGAACACTAAATTGCTTCTGGACCCCACTGGGGCTTGTGCAACACACTTGGCAGCCCATGGCACCACCTGGACATGCCAGCTCATACAGATCTTGGCTCAGGGATCACTTACAGGAGCACAGTTCTCTGCCCTCTCCTGTGATACAGCAGAGCTTTCACAAGTCATTTTGTTAACACCACTTCATGGCCCTGGAGGTAGACTAGAGAAGATATCCTGCAGAGAGAAGCTCTGGCCTCACAAAAGGGAGAGGTGAACCACTCTCCAACTTGAACAGGGCCAGCCTTTCCCTTTCCTGGGTGTGAGTCCTAAGCTGTTCCACTGAGCATCAGCTACTTTTATAATCATAGGACTTTACCTCTGAGTTCACTTCAGATGGAATTTTCTGCTTAATGTGTATGGATCATCTCAGCTACGTCTGAAGTGCTCTGACCCTCAGGGTTAAGAGTCCATGACATCCATTTCATTTTTGCAACATAGCAAGGCTGGTTTTGAGACAGGAAAGAAAAGGATAATTCTTCAAAGAAACTGCAAGTCAAAGGTAGATGAGAAGGATGTAAATGTTGACCTGGCTGAAATAAAGCTGGGACAGTTTGAGCTGGCATCTGTAGTTTTCAAAAAGAGTGCCAGAATAACCACAAAGAGTGGCAATCCCTACTGTGCTTCCTTGGACTTTGAACATTAATCAGCCAACTATAATTTGCACTGCTACTCTTTAATTTTCTTTCTATACTATATATTTTTATATATTACCTTATAGTGCTGAGGGACATAATGGCCCTCTGTATTTAATATATTTTTTAAGTATTGAGGTTTTGTGTTTATGGAATAAAGTCCAAAAGCTAAGAATACATCATTTTCTCCTCTTGCTTCTTTATTATATATTTGCATGTTTCAACTGTGTTTAGCTCTCCCAGACCATCCCCTTTTTTTCTCATCAGTAATTTTTTTTTTTTTTTTTTTTTTTTTTGCATAAGCTCATTCATCAATCTTCCCCTGAGTCATAAATTTGAATCTTTTTCTGTGGTTTAAAATTGCCATGGAAAGCCCAACCTTTGTACCTGTACTGCTTAACACCAGAGCATACTCCAGTTTCTTCTAACCCCTTTTCTGATGGCAAAGAAGTCTTCTGACCTCCCATTTATCTTCAAAAAACAATTATTCAAGCAGACACTTAATGAATCATCTTACACAATGATTTTTGCTATGAAGTTTGCTTTCATTGTACAATTACATAGTAGGGGGAAAGGAATTTATCCCTTCTGATACAAAGAACATTTTTGAAATTGCAAAAAATTGTCTTTGAGGTGAGGATGCTGGTGCCAGGAGAAGTACTGATAAATAAAAGCAGTCAAAATGGAAAGGTTGTTTAATGTGATTGTTTTTATGTGTTTTATCGTGATGTGTTTCTCCTTACTTCCCCATCAAGTTTGAACAATGCTCCCCAGCCCTTTTACCCCAGCATTGTTTGTTTCACCATGGTTCTCTTGGGCCTTTACCACACACATTTTCCCATCACTCCAGCCTGACCTCTACTTCATTCTCTTTACCCCAAACAGTTTTTTTCACCATCCTTCTTGGTACAACTTGAAGTCACATGTTCTTCAATCCACAATAATAACAATATCTCTAAATCTTTGTTTTGTTCACTGATGCACAGAAAGAACATCTCTTTCCTCCTGCCTGAGTGGTTCAAGATTTATTAAGATAAACAGCCACTTTCAAATGCTAGAGCTGTAGTAGAAAAATAAGATATTATTTATTGCCCTGCTCAAGAACCTGTAGTACCTGGGACATTATTCCACATGGTTCCCTTTGGTTGTGTTCAGAGGTAATTCTGGAGACTAATTATTCAGATTATCATCTCTTCCCAATTCTGAGTAATTTATCCATTCCAAACAATCTCACTACAGGTTTTTCCAGATATGAACACCTCACAAAGGAATTTTTAACAGATGAGTATGATTTTGGTTGTAAAGCTCTTCATATATTATTAAAGTACAGGCTAAATTTGTTTAAAGCTTATAAGGCACAGTAGTGAGGTCCAGGCTCACACACAGCTCCCCAAGCTAGTTCCCCCCAACTCTGTCTCCCAAGCTCCCTGATTCAGGGCCAGACAACTGCACTGTGCCCAAGCTGGCCACAAGCCAAGCCCCCTAGAGAGAACAGATGTGCTCAGAGCCCTGGTTGTGTCTTTCAGTGGCTTTAAGCCTATTTATTACATGTGAAATACTGTGGGGTTCCATAGGCAGGGAGCTGTGTGCAAAAGGCTTTTGTTTAACTTGATTTATTCAGCCTTCGTATCCTAGTCTTTTAATGCTCCTGTGCCATGAAGACATGTGAGCTAAACATACCTGCTGCCTTTGAATGCTACAATTTCTACAAATTAAGATGGAAATTAAATTATTTATTATTACTTATCAGCTATAGAAATAAAAATATCATCCTAGATGTTCATTTTCTCATCATAGCCATGGAACACAAGGCAAATTAAAGCTAAAGCGCCACCTCGTGACAAGCTACTGGAAGTTATTTTAGCATGCATGAAAAAGCTCCTTTCTCCTGAAATTTTAGTGAAAGTTAAAGAAATCAGAGGTTTACTGAGAGCCATAAAAACCTTACTGGTAATAAGAACAATAAATATACTGGAAATAAATATATAACCTCTTTATTAAATTTATTTTCCATGTTTACAGTAATTCTACTGCTCACACCAGTCCATCCTGCCAATCTTAAAGTTTTTGACTCTTTGAAGTCCAAAGTTTCGGATTGAGTGGACTCATTCAGTATTAATTGTATAAATGTTTTATTAACTGTTCATCCTAGATTTTCCAACAAATAGAGTTCAGATAATTAGTTGCTTTCAGACAATATTATAGCATCAAGTCTGCCAAAACAGCCAAATCCTAGGACGTCCTCAAGAGAGGAGCAATTCCTTCGTCCTTCTCCTTCTCCACTTTCACTCTGCCCCCAGGGGATGACACTGCCCTTCCCTCCTTCCCCAGTGACACTGAGTGATATGTGGAGTTATGATATGACTTGTTCCCTATGTGTTGGGCACAAGGTTGAAACCGAAATGCTCATGCCTAAAGTTCTTAAATATGAACCATGAACAGAAAAATGGAATCACAGCACAGAAACATAGAAGCTTCAGATATATTATGTATGGTGCTTCCTCAAGAAGCACATTTACCTTAGCAGCACTCAACCAACAGGAATCACTCAAAAAAATGATGCTGTACCAGGGACAGGCAACAGAGCAAACTTCTGGAAGGCTTCTGGATGCATTTGGGGATGCCAAATAACATCCCAGAACAGATATTTGTTTAGATCTCCTGTGACAATTAAAGCTATACCATTCTTCAAATCCCTGTACATGACTCCAGAGATGAAAATAAACAAAGAGGTTACTGGGAGACAAAATCTACCAGATTGCAGTCAGTGCAGTCAGCGGAAATGGAGTGAAAGTACAGATATGAGCCTGACAATTGAACATTATATCTCAATGTAGAGCAGCAAATCACAGCAGAGTTGTGTGATAATAAGCTCAGGTTGGAGCAGAGCACAGTCATGTTAGGGCAATGCTGCACTTGTGATGATCCCACACTTCTAGCACAGAAAGACATCCTGCATCATGCATTATTTAATTTTCAGGTCCTGGGGTGCAATTCTGTGGACCTGGAAAGAATATCTAGGTGTTCCATCATATTTTCAGTTCCACACATCCAGATGCATATTTATTGTTTAGCCTGGTCTTTCTTCAAATTGCATTGATTTTTGGTTTTTTGTTCCAATTCACTTTAACTTTGATTTAGTTAAAAATGAAAGATCAACACCCTTCAAACTTCTGCATGCCCTGTGCATACAGTCCTCTTCCTTTGGTATCATTGTTCCCCCACAAATAAACCAGCTAACAAAAATATGGGAACTGACTCAGTATTTGCTAACATCACAATGTGATGGAGAAAGAGTATCAGAAACATAAAAAGTAACTGCAGATTTTTTTAAAAAAATAAGAAAAAAACAAACACAAAAAACCCCAGCCAAATAAACAAAAGCAAACCAAAACCAAAACCCATCAATACCAACGAAACCCCAAACTCCACTGCAAAACATGAAAAATGTTTTGTAGCAGACAACAATTCTAACATATGCATATCTAAAATGTGATTTACAACAAAAAGACCACAGGAAAAACATCAGTTTACTACTCTAGGAAACCCTTTACTATAAATATGTAGTATTTCATATCTGCTTTAATTGCTTAGAGGTAAATTAATGTTGCCTTCTATTTGAAGTAGAAATGCAATTTGAATGTATTTAAATGTAGATATGTCACTTTAAAAAAGCACCTAGGAATAATTTTTCAAAGAGTCCTCCATACATACAGGAAATTAGGCAGAGAAATAGAATTCACAGTTCTCCTGAGGAGTGCCATTGTGAATTATTTTAATTCCATACAGTTTGCTGGTTTCCAGCATCAGAGATTCATTTTTCATTACAGCAGAATAATAATTTTTCACAGAACAAATTAAACTTACACTAGGAGCTTATACCAAACTGTTCCACTCCCCTCTGTTGGGAAAGCAGAGGAAATGGACTTACTAGGTGATCTCTCTAGATCTTCATTGCAAGAATTTTGAATTCTCCCAACAACAAGAAATCAGAGGTTTCATGTCTTCTTGTTCACAGCTCAGGTCACTTTCATGAAGTCATACTTCAAACTCAGACATTAGGCAAAGCACCAGCAGTGGTAGGAAACACTGCATTGCCAGTTTAATGGGAAACTGGGTTTTTTGCTTTGAAGTTCTATTTAAATGATTAGAGAAAGTTGTTACAAGCTATAATTTGAGTCCACTTGAGCAGCAAAAGAATATGCCTTTACTTTATGCTTAACTAATTGTTCTCCAGACTGTCACAGCACATATGAAATGTTTCATCTGTACTTGAACAAGTTTGAAAATTTCTGGGATCATGGATCTTGTTTGTAAAAAAAAAAAAAAAAAAAAAAAATTCAGGCCAGACATTCAATACATCAACAATGGCACTTGCCCCTACCAAAATTTCTACATCTCTAAGATTATGAGATTTATTGACTTTCAGGAAAACCAGAGACACTTGCTATTAATCAGAATAACGACTAAAGCACTGATGTTTATCTTCTGTTCCAACATGAACAGAGAAAGATTTAAAGTATAAGACCGGGCTTTTCTTTAATAAGATTGAGATAGGTTGTTGTTTTGTTTTTTGTTTTTTTTTTTTTTAGTTCAGCTTTTAAAAAATCACTTTTCCCCAGGGAGGGAGATTAGAAGGGAGAATAAACAAAGGTCATATACTGCCTCTCATTTAGTGCAAGTCACCTATTGATACCAGAAAGCCCAAGCAATATAAGACTTAATAACACAAATATACTTCTATCTATGAGTCTAAAGGTCTCAATGAATTACATATCTCACTGGTGTATAAACCCACATAAAGATCAGAAATTCCCTCATACAGTTCATCTTAAACAAAGTCATAAGGACTTACTTCATATAGCCAGCAGGAACTCCTGCATTCTCCACATACCTATTCCTGGTACTCACTTTTAGCCATCAGGAATTTATTACAGATGGACCAACAAACAATACGAAATGTCATTGAAGGATATCTGCTCTAGGTGAAAATATATTGCAATAAGGTATTTTATCTGGTCAACAGCTACTCATGAAGGATGTCTGGAGTCATTGAGATCACTTGGCCTTTCCACAGGAACAGCTGAGTTTCCTTTGGCATATTGCTGCCACCTAGAATGCCTCTGAGAAACAAAACATGGAGCTCCAGAAATCTACAGAGACTGCCATTCCTCTTTGTTACTGAAATACTTACAACCTGAAAAGTTGTAGCAGAAAAAAAAAAAAAAAAAAAAAAAACCAAACAAACAAAAGGGGGATAAGGAAAAAAAAATAAAAGAATAACACATTTTTGTGCATTTGAAAAAGCTGGTGATAGGATTATTATGAGAAAGTATTAAAGGTTGTCAGATTGACATTGCATATACTCTTTAGTCTACACAGCTTGAGTGTTGAAGACAAGTATTTTGGATGGTCTCCTGATGATTCTTATTTAGAGAGTTTCAGCCTCTGTTTTCCTACTGAAGCAATTCCTTTTTTTCCTTCAGCAACTCTTTTCCAGCTGTCTTCATTCCTTCCCCATGAGGACAAAACCACAGTTGAATGCCAAGAATCTTTCTCTTTTCCCCCGTTTTCTATTTTTTCCTTCTCAGTCCCTTATTTAAGTCTCTAGGTTTTTGACAGCAAGTCTGAGGTTTGCTGTTATTTTAAACCAGCTGCAGATTAAACAGAGCATGAAGAGACATCAGCCCGCATCCATATCTCTTGTTCTGCTTCTGCAGTGTTGGCAAAGATCCCAGCACAGTGATGTGCCTTCCCTTGCACCCTTGATCCGATTCCCCCAACACACACCAGGCTTTTCCTGCTGGCTCTCTGAGCAGGCATGTCCCGTGTGTGACACCTTCAGCCCTGTGCACCCACTGACTCCAGCCCCTGCCACCAGGAGCCCACCACAGGGCAGAGGGAGGCAGCACAGCATTTCCTCTGCTCTCCTGTTACGTTTGGACTGTTCTCATCCCTTCTCTGAATTCTACTTCTTTAAAAATAAACAAAGTAAACCAACTCCCCAGTCTTTGAATACAGCCTTGGGATGTCAGGTTTGTTGACTTCAGTCAGTTTAGCACTGCACACCCGGACTCCAGACACAGATAGGAGTATAAGCTTGTAGCATGGAATTACAATTTTCCCCCCCTCAGTCTTATTTACAAATAAAGCATAAAAAATTAAAGACAATAGTAATTTTCAGCAGCTTGAGTCTTATCTCCCAGAAATTTGATGTTTAATTCCTAAGTTTCATGACCTCATTTACTTTCAGAGCCACTCCTGCTGCTTACCTCCCAGTGTGGTGTAGGGCAATTATAAGTAGCCTTCTGGAACATATTTTCAGCAATTATGGTAATGTAGATTATTAGGAAACAGGCTCATAAATGTTGGCAAAGACAGTGTTGGTACATCCTTTCTGATGCAGTGTGAATCGTTGTTTCTTACTGTGGGAATGTAATTAATTTTTGATTCCTGTTTCTTTCTCACACTAGTATTAATTTTAGCCATGAAATACATTTGCTACATGACACAAAGTAACAAAAAATTATAAAAGGAAACAAGGATATCTAGGAACAGGATGAAGTTGTTTCTTTAATCACAGAGTTAAGTATTTGGAAAATAAAAATATATATTGGGGCAGGGGGGATCCTTTTATTGATTTTCTGGATATTCTTCCTCAAGAGAAGTAGACCCTCATTATCCTTCTCATCAAAAAATTATCCACAGAAATTAGAATAATGTAGGTGACAGCTCATTGGGAACAATGGGTTAAAAGTGGAAGACTGGTGGGGATTGTAAACACACTCAAGTGACCTTGCAGCTGGGAATGCAAAAAGTCTGGAGAGCAGCAATGTAGAAAAAAAAGTATTTTATGCGTTCCACTGTTTGTGTTCTGTGTGCCATGAGAACATCTATGTACAGATAATAACATGGGTGTTTGGTGACCTGGAGGCACCCTAAGGGTCAGCCTTGAGCTCCCTGACTTGGTCCTGAGAAGATCAAAGCCCAGTGGAGATCACAGCACAATGGTAAACCACATTTGTGCAAACACTTGGCAGACTGCTGGGAACAGCAAGATGGGATTTTCCAGCATGAACTGGGCTTGGTGGTTGGGCTTGGTATTCACATGTGTCCCTCTGCCAAGACCTCTGGGTTTGTCTTCTTGCTTAGTACTGACACTTTTTTGATTAATTCTCCAGGGAAACTAGGAAGATGCAACTGTATAGGCATTTCCATGCCTCAGCTTCCCTTCCCCCAGCCCTCCAGTAAGCTTGTAAATGGTTCACCCATTTTAACTACATTCATACAAGAGAGGGAAATTTTTTTTTTTGTGTAGCAACCTCCTAAGACAGAAGTAGTTCCCAGTTCCAAGGTCCATAAATGTCCTGCAACATCATCCATTCCCATTTTAAGTTAGCAATAACAGAAGAACTCTGTGGCTCAGCCATATTTTCTTCTGCCAAATCAGTGATCACAGAGTTTATTGTTATTACTGCTTTTTATTTAGTAATAGGAAAATTCATTCATTCCTGCTTTTCTGCATTTTAAAACAAGTACTTTACACTTCAGGCTAACAAAAACCACCATTGAAAAAGCACTAATATGCTTTATCCCATTGCTCTGAGGGTTGTTATTCCACTGCAACACTTTGAGTGAGTCAGTAATGCTCACACTACGTCGTTTTTTCTAGAATCCAGTCTGCATAGTCAGCAACTTTGGTGTAGACTCCGGGCTGCCTGGGGCGAGCGCACCCTTCTCCCCAGCTGGTGATGCCCACCAGGTACCACACCTCCTCGTGCCTGCATGACAGGGGCCCTCCTGAATCTCCCTGTGTCACAGGAGAAAAAGAGAGAGCATGCAAGGAAGAAGCCTCATCAGTATTTCTATCACAAAGAAAGCTTTGAATAAAATCAGCATCATTCGATTTTAACACCAGCATAACAGCCTAGATTTCAATCACTTTCACTTACAGCTAATTAAGAGAGGATTGAAGCAGGTGTTCTGATTGTTTAGCAAATTGATTTCTCAATAGTCATTACAAACAATTTCGTTTTCCCATGAGGGTTCAAAACCACTGGTTTATATTATTTTATTTTTATTATCATTATTGCTTTATCTACATACAATGATTTAAAACTGTATGTAGTTTTGGCTGTATTTTTTCTAATGACCATGTTTTTAGTATTTCAGTTCTCTACATGCCTCGTCCTGTTTGAGTGACTCTGTCCCACTCAGGATAAAACACTTTAGTGTTTTCTTTTTCTATTCCCTCCTGGACATAAGATTCCTTAGAGAAACTGTTGTGAGTTGTAAGGACAATAGCAAGTGTGTTATTTTTTAAAACAGCATCTCCATGTTCTGTTACACTTTATCAGATACAAAAAAAGCTTAATTGGCATAGAGGAAAAATTACTTCCCAGCTCCAAGTATTTTTATTCCTAACTAATCATAGAAATAGGAACATTTCAGCATACAATTATTAAGTGTTAAATATTTGCAGTGAAAACTGTATTTGGTAGAGAATTTAATATTAATAATCAGACTATTGTCTTCTTGCGGAAATTAACTCAGAATATTTAAACTGGTGAAAGCGCGTGAGTTTACTCTTAAGCAGAGTGGCTCACAAGAACTAATGTCATGGTGACATTTTCAACTCTAATTATGAACAGAGCGGTTTTCCCAGTTTACTTTTAGCCTTCTATTCCCCGTGCATTTTAATAGCATTGGTAGCACCCTCCCTTCTGGTTTATACACAGTGGATCCTTTAAAATATGATTTTATGTACTGCATTTCCTACCGAGAAATGGGGAAAAAAAAAAAATGAAATCACATAGAAAATCTGCTCTTATTGGAGAAATGCTTCAAGGTACTATACTTGCACTCTCTGGATTTCTGATAGTCTGAAAGAACACTGGCTTTATTCCCTAAATGGATATCTATGGATCCACACTCAGAGTTTCCTATCCATGGAATCTATCCCTAAAGATTTCAATGTCGTATAAGAAATATTTTCCATATGCCTTGGTTTTCAGTGCTTTTGACAACCAAAAATGACAAGTTAAACAAGAGCTCTATTAATAATCATACTTTTCTAATAACAATTAAAGCTAATTGTAGTATTCATTTATATATTTGAACATGTGGTTGGAATATATAACTATACACTAATGTCTGTCATTACCTTACAAGCATCCCTTCCTCCTTCATCATAGCCAGCACAGATCACTTTGTCACCTATTCTGTGCTTCCAGTACCTTGCCTGGCATTCCTCTTTTGACATGAACGGAACAGGAGCCTTTTGAAGAATATCTTGCACCCGACCTATATGGAAGGCAATATGAGATGAGAAATGTTTGGTTCCAGCAAAATAAAGGCTAAAATTCAACTCTAGAAATCCCCATACACTGATATTACAGAGTGGGAGGTCACCGCTTCTAGAGTGTTAATAGATATTCATCACACTGATTTTCCTTCCTTTAGGAAGTGAAAATGTTTCTTAGTTAGTGAACAATGTGAATTGTCTTCTAATTTAAATGCTTTTATGATGCCACCTTGTGGAAAAGCTTCAAAACTCCCTTGTGTTGTGATGTGCAACAAATCCTCATATGAGAATGGCTTCAGGACATTGGCCCTTGGAGCATTGCTGTTAGCATTGCTTTGTGTTAATAACTATTATTTCCTAGTAAAGTGTTGCAATAAGTTTGGAATCTCCCAGTTGCCAAATCTGTGCTGTGCTCTGTCCTAGTAGTTTTTAAGATGGAGAAATTTGCACATAGACTAAACAAGAGTATTTAAAACCAGTCTTTTCTCTAGTAATTAACAGAAGAAATTTGTGTATACAGTAACTACCTAAATTTGTTAGATTTCTCATTGAACTATAGCTTTCAGATAGGCACGTGCATAATGGAAAAGGTTCTCTGTAAATAGATGCATATAAATCTATATAAACATATAAAAATATAAGTAAATAAATAGATGTAAAACCACAGCTTGATAATTAAGAGCTTTTGCCCTATCTCCATATAAAATCAGAGGAGTTCAAATCTCATCTACTATAAAAACACAAGTCATTGGCATGGTCTATAATCAATTTTCAGAATAAGAAAAGCAACATACTTCAGCCTCCAATTTCTAAAGTTATATGAATGCAATCACATAAAAAACCACCATTGGTTATGTGCAGACTGTAATTCAAAACAGTTCAGTGGTAAATTTCTTGCATTTTTTTTAGCTAGGAAAAAATAAAAAAGAGTGTGCAAAACCCAGATATGTACAGGGCTTTGCCAGTAGATTAAACGAGAATCTAAGGAAGGGTATTTCAGTGTTGTAGAAGATGTTTTTTGATGTATGTAGAGAATTGAATTCTCAAGTATTTCAAACTACTAAAGCAATTTATAAAATCAATTATTGTGTCAGAGCATGGAGCTATTTAATGATAATTTCATATATCTTTAATTTATGTTTTATAGTGTCTTAATAGAAATCAATTCTAATAAAGAATTATATTAAAGTACTGTCTAGAAGAAATAGTGGTTCTAAGAACAGAGAAGAATTTTCTTTTTTTTTTTAGAGAATGGGAGGTTTTTGTCAAAAAACAGAATTCACTCTTTAAAAGTATTTCTCTGTACCTTTTTCTTTTTTGTAACCCCATCCAGTTACCCAACATTCAGTATAAAATATGTTAGTGTCTTCTTTTGATGGCAGGCAGATAGGTTGTTGAAGATCTAAAGTGCAAGAGAAAATATTATTTTTTGATCAGCAGAGACAACTGCAACAGTAAGGTTTTGTGGGCACCCACATGGCCCCTGACAACAGCTTCCATGTATGCTTTGTCCCTTACATTATGTATGACTCCCAATACATAAATTCAAGCCACCCATTTTATTTTTTTAAACCAACAGAATAGATCCTCTCAAACCCCAGTAACTACATAGTAAAGGAAGCCAGCCATACCAGTAAAATTCATAGGCTCAGCAAGTTTCATTAAAGCGATGTCATATCCAATCTGTGCATATTTATACTGAGAGTGAACAATAATCTCTTCCACTTTGAAGAAGGGTGTATCCTCATTTATTTCTGATTGTCTTAAAATACCAGCATAAATACGCCAAATGTTGGGATTCTCTAGACTGAGGGAAAAAGACAAACAGTCAGTCTGTGACTAAATATCCTAATAAATTATTACATAGGAAAAAACTCATGTCTTATGAGAATGTCTAGTGTTCTGTAGGTGTTTGTTGTCTACTTTATAATTTCACCTTCTAGATTAATTGAAATAATTTAGCACCAACAGTACAATACTATGCTAAAAGGGACAAAGTATGGAGTTCCAGTTGCATTAAGAAACTGAATGTCTACCTGAAAATGTCACCTGTTGGTTACATTAAAGCAGTCCATCTTTTTCTAGTTCTCATTGTTATTATCCTGAAAAGTATGCATGCTGGGTTAAACTTTGTACATTTACATTTAGGCCTTACCTCGCGACGCAGTGAGCAGCTGTGAGGACCCACTGGCTGCTGATGATGGAGCCCCCGCACAGGTGCCTCTGCCGAGACAGCCTGGCGTGCAAGCTGACCTGCCACGGCCACTCACCAGGGGAGGAGTCTGTCCCACCAACGATCCTAATTGTTCTTGCAGAATGCTGCATACACACTACAGAAATAATTCAAAACTGAGCTAAAACACAACTTGCATTCACCAAGGAAAAATGAAGATGAGACTACTGCTGATCACTGAATAGGCACCACCTATTGCGAAAAAGGTGACGCAAAATTCATTTTTGATACATCATGATTTATGATAGTAAAGTCTATTAAGACCAAATTCACAGTGCTGTTCTAGTGTTTACCATATGAAGACCTGACTGACCTCACTTTTCCAGAACACTTAAACTTTACAAGATCACCCACTGGGACAGTGCAACCACTTTAAAAAAAATATGGTTTGGCCTCCTACACTGAAATCAAGGAAGCACAATCTATTTTTCATAAAAGAAGCTTTACTTACCAGTACTGGCCTTTTTTTTGCATAATCTTAGTGAGTATCCAGAGATACTTCCTGGTCCATGCACTATTTTCACTGGAGATCCATTTGAGGACATTCTTAGGTGACACTCACACTTTCTGACAATTAATTAATGCAAACATTTTTTAGTTTGTATTTTTTTCACTGAACAACACATACATTACTCCCTCACCACTATCTGGAATGATTATTTCAGCAATCTTTGAGCATTTAAAAAAAATATATCTCACCCTTCTTCATTGCATGAATCTTGGAGGAGAGAATAGGAAAAAAATTGGCAGCGGATCATGTCTGTGCAAAACTGCTGACAGACTCTGTGTCCTTTAGTATAAGTGACAGTAAGTTCATCTCCCAAAAAATCCATCTGCGTGTAAGTGCGAGAATTGCACGCTGTAAGAATGATTGCATTCAAAGCATCAGAAAGTTATTACTTAGATAATTCAAAATTAGTATTTTTATTGTAATTTACTGTTTACCAGGAAGAGACCTTCTGCAATTTAGGAGGCCAAAGCCTGATACAGCATTTTCTTGTGATATGAGTTCCTCTGGAATTCCACTTGCTGATGTCTTCAGGAGGCAAAGATTTCTAAAATGAAATATTTTTCACAATAACTAAACCTGTTCTCACATTATAAAAATAATTGTTTAGATACTGGTAAAAGAAGGTTCTTTCCTAAATACACTCTTTTCTCCCAAGTGTCAATCTGTAGAATTTTCCTATGAAAATGCATACACTAAGTTCACACTAAATTGAAACAATCTTTGCAGTGTTGTGAAATGCCATACAAGTATACTACTAAAGGTGGTACAGTATTTACATATACAGAAGAGGCAACTTTAGATGATGCATGCTGTCTCAGCTTTGCTTCTCCCTGAAACTCCTTTGAAGCTTTATTCTTCTGATTTTTATGAAATCTTTATTTTTAAATATTCTCACTAATAAGTATGAAAGAAGAAAGCCAAATAGAAATATTTCTAAAGCCATTAACTTACTTGAAAAATATCTTCAAGTAAATAAGTTTGCCCTGCCAGGAAACCAGATGGCTCTTTTGATAATGCCATAAAATTCAGCTTTAAGTCTTTAAAATAATCTGGAGGCTCACTGTATTTTGACATGTATAATTCTTTTCAGATTAAGACCAGATACACTACCACAATATAAAAGCCCTTATCACATTGGAAAACAGTGGAAATGCCCACAGGAAATTACAAATTTATGAACAAAATCCATAAAAATCTGTGCTTTACTGAAAATAGCCTTTCAACATAAACTTACATATAAGAAATTAGTGTTTAAAAAAAAGTCTCTGTGTTTTTAAAAAATAAATTTTAAATTATCTACATAGATAATATCATTTAACTGTCATATTCACCTTTGAGATTCTATTTGCCATTTCCTGGTAAAAAATGTAAAGAACAAGCACTTTGGAAAATATGTACAAATAGTTTGGCAGACAGAAATATCAGGAGTGAAAAAACTGGTAATATTAATTCCTGAAAACACTTGATCTTCAAAAATGTCCATTTGACAATCTGCATAAAACAAGAACAAAATATCAAAATTCTAAAACTTTAGTATGTCATGAGAATATTGAGATTTACAGATTATTCATTTATATCTTTGTTCCCATTTTCCTTCTGTGATTGATAAGATGAAAGGATAACACAGAATTTTAACCAAAAACTATTTCTCAATAATATTTTTGACTATGTAAAGTCATGGAGAGCACTACAGGGATAAAGTTGATATAGAGGAAAAGAGAAATTACATGTTACAATAGAGATTTGCTAATATAATAGGGAAATATTTTAATCAATTTTCAGTGGGCATATCAGGTTCATGAGAAGACTAGAAGAAAAATAAGGTGATGTTCTTAACACTTCTTTTACTATTTGAAAGGTATGAAGAGTAAGTAGGAGCGCTGCCCTCTGACATGGCCAAAATAACAAAACAGAGGCTTGGCAGGATAGTTCACACAACCAGACAATGGATATAGAGGTTACAGGAAATATTAGCATGTTTAAAAAAGATTAATGAGTATCCTTCTCCAAAGATATACTTGAAGTACCAGTTAGAATCCTAGTGCAAGAATTTAAAAAGAAAAACAGGAAACATCAGCATGGAGGATGTTTCTTGATCCTATCAAGCTGCAGAGATGGTAAAAATAGTGAAATTATCCAAAAGACAGGATTTGGTGGCAGCAGAGAACTTGAGCTTTTAAGAAAGTACAGCAGCCAAGTCAATACTGCCCAGTGTGTTATAGAAACATATTGGGAACATCTTACTACAGAAGGAAAAACTAAGAGGCAGAGCTTACTCTGAATCCTGTTAATTTGATGAGGTTTTCAAAAAACATAGGCAAGAAAGGACAACAATATTGGGCAGTAATAGCACAATAAGAACAGTAAAAAATAAATCATAAATGTAGAAAATTCGAGTCAATTAACTTTTGCAATTAGTAGTTAAGATCTTACATTAAAGGGGAAATAGCATTCAGAAGAACAGATAGTTTCAAAGGAAATTATATTTAAAGCAAAAATGTGGATCTGAAACTTCAGGGAAACTAACCCATGATCTCAAGAATCACATTCAGTGATCATTTACTCAATATTCAGTGATATCCAGGAAGATACTTTGCAAAGGGCAGAAAACAGACAAATTGCTATGCATGAGTAATAGTCTGTGTGTATAAGAATAAAGTCAGAGAGGCAAAGGCACAAAATGAAAGGCCGCATAAAAAGGAATAAACTAAATTAAGTCAGAAGAAAACCTCAAACAAATATTGAACTAAACCCATTTCAGATGTTGACAAAATAACAAGGCAGAAGTCATTACTGAGTTTTTATGACTACATTCTACAAATCTCTGTGTGGATAGGTATAGATGACCTGTCTGAGATTAGGACAGGTGACCTCCTTAGATGATCTCTTGATGCACTAGTGCTGTCTAGGCTTCTGTGATCACACAATTAATTTCTTCTCTCTCTTGCCTGCTCTTGCCTCTCACAAGACAGAAAGTAGGAAAAGACAGGCAGGAACAAGATTGATTTTCACATGATGTCATGGTTTTATGCCAGCCAACAACCAAGCCCTGTGCAGTCACTCACTCACTCCCCCACCAGTAAGATCAGGGAGAGAATCAGAAGGGTAAAAGCCAGAAACTTGTGGTTTCAGGTAAAGACTGTTTTATAGGAAAAGTCCATGTTGGGCACGAAAAAGGACTTTGGTGGGTTGACCTTGGCTGGATGCCAGGTGCTCAGCAACTTACTTTATCTTTCTCCCTTCCCAGATGGACAGGCGAGCAAAAATGAGATGGAAAATGACTCATAGGTTGAAATAAGCCAGTTTACTAAAGCAAAAGCAAAAGTTTGCATACATACAAGCAAAGAGGACAAACTCAATTATTTTATTTTCTATTTCCCATCAGCAAGTGATATCCAACCACTTTCCGAGAAGATCTTCCTGGGAAGCAGGGCTTCAGCATGCATAGTGGTTGCTCCAGAAGGCAAACATTGTAAATAATAAATGCCTGCCCTTCCTTCTCCTTTCCTTAGATTTCACAGCTGAGCTGACATCATATGACATGGAATGTCCCTGTGGGTAATTTGGGTCAGCTGACCTAGGTGTATTCCCTCACAGTATCTTGCCCACCCCCAGACTATTGATGGGAGGAATGTTGGGGAGAGAGAGCTGATGCTGTTCCAGCACCGCCCAGCAGCAAACCCAAGCACTGATTTTAGAAAGCAATATATTGATACACATCAATCACATGAAATGTGATTTACGCAGGAAAACTAGATTATCTTTGAGATAAAATAAGGCTATATGAAAGCAGAACATCATTGTTAAGAAGGGAAAATATCACACAGTAAGACAAAGCAAAGATAGAATTAAAAAGAAAAATTAAAAAAAATTGAAAGATGTTTAAATTGAGAATAAGAAGGTTTGATACACATTGTTTGATTTTGGACTCTTGAGAATTTTGTCTGAGTAATGATTGCAGGTACAAGCACAGACTTTTTGCTTTCATCACAAATCACCCACGAAAGGCCTATTACGTCCTTTCCTATTAGCCAGCTGTATTAAAACACTGCAGATCTTCAATAAAAATTTTCAAGTGCATATACAGGATACAAACAAAATGTAAAAAGCTTTATATTTCCCCTGATCTTTGAATCTCATGGGATTTTATCTTTTATTTTTGTATCCACCATACAAAAATAACATACAATTTCATCTAGCTAATACTATGAAAGGATTCTTTAGATCTCTAAAGAAGGGAACTGTTTCTGTAAGACAAATGATAATATGAAAAAATTAAAAAGAGATGAACCTCCTTTGTGCCTGAGTGTACTAACTATATTTTACAAATAAGATTATTTCAGAACTATTCTGCATAATGAAACATTTCTACATGGGAGTGATAGATTGCATTTCAGGATAAATGACCCTTAAAACTAAACAGAATCAGAGATTTTAAATAGTTACCTAATTCAGAAAGCTGGCATGGCTTTAGAGAGAATCCAGACACAACCTCATCAAGCACCTTTATGCTGGTTGGAGTTCCTACACTTGTATGTTTCAAGAAGCATGTTTTACTGAATGACAAAGAGTAAAGAAAGCAGTAAGAAAACAGATCTTCCTTGGACTAAACCATCCTCCTGAGCCAACAATTCCTGCCATTGTGCACGGTCTGGCCATGGGCCAGAGCCATCTCCAACTTCCAGAACAGAGTTCAAATGATGAGCAGAGCTAGCTGAACAATGCTTAACTTCCAAAATTGAGCAGATTAAGAGCTCAAAAATAGGTCTCATTAAAATGAAATAATTTCTCTGGATACTCTGATGATACTGTTTTCATAACAGTAAGCAGAATAATATTGAACAGAGCAAAAATGCAGCACAGGTATCAATATAATTTACATTTCAGAGGATTTTAGGATTTTTTCAAGGCTGTAATAATCAAGTTTGTCTTTCTCACCAATGGACAAATTAAAGCAAATTTACAATTGATATTTTCCTACCTGTAAGTGTGAACAAACATTGCAAGGAGGAATAAATTGAATATTCTTGAGTAAATTCTTGCACCTTAGAATGCTCTGAGATTTAATCTACTTAGGCACAGGGCTATCCAGAGAAATGAATCCAACCTGTATTTACCAAAAGCTTGCATTGTGAAATATTTCAGAGGCATATGTAAAAAAATTACAACGGTTGTCATTGGTACATCGTTTTTGACACTCTTGATAGCTGTCAGCCATAGTAATATCAAAAATATTCCCTTCCATATCCAGTCCTACATGGACATCTGGGCTGCAAGCTGTAAAGAAAAAGAGACCAAGTTCTGAAAACGTACTTCAATTATTTTCCCCATCCCATGCCCCAAATTGCCCAAAAGAAAGCAGTTTTTATGACACAGCCCTCATAATTCAGATGCCACCTGCTACACTCACTTCAGTTACATCATATTTTATACATAGATCGAGCACCAAATCAGAAATCAAGGTTTGGTGTAGTGCCTCATGGTAAGGGGAAAAACTGGCAGACTTTGACAGTGCCTCTGCCTACATGAGAGAGGGGCTCTAACCATTGTGGCTGACTGAGACCAGGATGGCATTCACCAAAGCAAGAACTCAGAATTGATATTAAAATATATTTTCCCAGTTCCAAATTCATAGAGCAGTTTAAATAGCATATTCTGTGCTCATAAGCAAGAGACATTTCCCACTTGAGTCAGAATATTACATTTACACTCCACAGAGGGAGGACCACAACTGTGGGCTTTGAAATGAAGGTCATTTCACAGAACAAGAGTTAGCAAATGATTGGAGGCATTTTTAAACATGTATGGATAGATTTTCATTCAGTCTGACTCTAGAGTAATTTCAGTGATATTAATTAGCCTAAATAGCATAAAGAATAATATCCCACTGAAATCTCTCTTTCTGTTCCAAGATATGCAGAAATACAAACATCAAGGGTTATTGGCAGGAAAGAGCTTTTAAGGGGCCTGACTGCTCTGAAAGGCTAGTGGCAAGCACAACTTATTGATAATAGCTACAGTGGAGAACTTGCGTAGAAACCCACTTAGTCCTGGCATCTTGAGATGCTATACAAATACAACTAAAGAATTAGCCTGACATCTCTAAGACACTATCCTCAAAGTCAGGAAATGAATAATTATATTCTTCCTTGTTCCATTTTACTAAAGTACCATGCTATGCTTAAAGTTGATCTCCTTTTAATAACTTCATTATGACAGTGCTAATTTAAAACTTACAAATAACATATTTAATATGCTTTTAATATGCCTGGTGATAACTTGCAGATATGGCATGCTGACATTAAATCTTCATGTAAAGCACATACACCCTAAAAGATGCAGCTGCTAAAAAATTATTACAAAGAATCACAAAAGTATTAGCATCACTTTGTGACAATGCACTTTTGCTTTGCTGAGCATCTGCACCTCAGAGTTATAATACAGGGTCACACATGCCATATGAGCCACTTTCTAGACTGGAATTGTAGTAGTAAATTAATCTTTAGAATTGGAGTCAGCAATTAAAGCATGGGCTGCCATCTGCCTCTAGCAAATGAAACTGTGACTGCAGGAGAATGAGGAGATGTTACCTCATCTGGGGAGCCTGGGTGGTGGGTAGTTGGGCCTGAAGAGTAAAACCAGTTGAGTTTTTGTCACCCGTATTTAAAAGTGGTCTGGCAAAGAACACACAAATCACTATTTGGCTCTCTCCCTGATTCTATTCCTCATCCCAAAATGCTAATTTTTTAACAGCTGCTATGCAATGCAGACCATAAAATACATGCATGTGAATAACCATATCTTACCACTAATTTGATTACACTGTTTTAAGGAATGTCCAGAGATAGCTCCTTCCATATCCACTTTCGGCAGCATTTCTGTATCACTGTCTTTTAAATAGCAGGAGAACCTGTGTTTTAAAATGCAGCAATTCACAGCTTTGGCAGTATAACACAGTTAAACAGTTATTTCATAACTGTTTCTCAGGTGAAATGCAGCCTGTCCAATATCCCTCAACATGGAAATTTTGACAAGTGAAATTGGAAGAAAAATAGGCCTTACACACTTTGTTGGCACTTGTGACAGATGAGAATATTTTGTGTTTGTGGGAGCTCCAAGAGGTCTCAATAAAATGAGAAGCAGAGCCCAGGGTTGGGAGGACAGAAATGCACTGGGCCTAGAGAGAAGAAAATCTCTTTCAGGCTACTGAGATTCTTAATTGTGACAAAAATATACTAAGTAGAAAGGATGGAGAACAGTACAGGGGATCATTGGAGATGTGAAATTATTCATACTGTCCCTCAACAATAAATACATGACCTAGAGGAGGGATTGTAGAGTCAGTTCTCTTTCCTTGAAAGGGCCAGTGTGGAATGTGAAAAACTGGGCATTGTCAAATTTAACCTTTTGAATTCAAGCAATTACTCTTAGATCACCAGTTTTAGAGACACTTTGACATTGTTTTCCATGGCAACCCTGCACCTTTCCCTGCATGCCTGTGTTCTGTCAAAATGTTACCAGGTTTCTAAATTATCACAGGAGACCAGCAAGTACATGAACATTCTACCTTTTTGCAGGATCTTTAGTCCATGTCGCTGGCAAGTAGGTGAAAAGCAGACAGGTAGGATGGTAAGTACACACTATTTGGCAGTAATTGGCACTCGGTGTAAAAACTGTAGTGAGGTCTCCTCCTTGGAAGAATGTATTTTCATAGCTCTGAGTCACACATTCTGACATGGAATAACAAAATTGTCAATTATTATAGACAGGAACACCCAGTTCACCAGGAGAGGGTGAAGCCATTTCTCTTCTTCATCACTGACTTTGCTTTTAAAACACACATTTGTCAGGAAAATTGGGTAAGGTGGGTGAGTAGCACATTTCCTCTGAGTTTCTCATCTTTTCACTCCAGCAGAAATAATACTGTCATGTATTATAACCTCTGTTCCCTGCCTCATACCCAGTTCCAGAGCAGGGCAGCTTGAGCCCAGGTAGAAACCCAAGAAGCTGGATGGGCCACAAGGCAGAACTGCATGGCAGAGGGGGAAGGTACCTTCCCATGGCAAATTGCAGGAACAGCAGAAATCTCTCCTGAGAGAGACCAATACAGATCATTATGAGAAAAACTAGGAAGAGGAAATGCAGGTACCAGAAGGAGTTAGAAAGTTTTATTTAAAGAAAATCCTATATTTTTGGGGATTCTCTGAGGTCAGTCACAGGTGATGCCACTGTGCACAGCCTCAATGGCTCCCAGGATTTCATAGACCTTCAGCTCTCTCACACTCCATCCTGAACCCCCCAAACCCTCTTCACAATGAAGAAAATACTGTTACAGGAACAATGTCTCAGGAAAAGTCTAGAATAAAAATGAGCTGTACTACTACCTTGCATCTGCAGGACTTCTTAACTCTGAATGACATACTGAACTCTGTCATGGCAACCACTCACACTGCAGAGCTCTGCAGCAAAGGAACCCAACAGCTACCTCCTCACATCTTTTAAAATGAAGGCATTTGTAAGATCACAAAATCACAGAGTGTGCTGAGCTGGAAGGGATCCACAAGGATCTTTGAGACCCTCTGCTGGCCCTGCACAGGACCATTCCAGGAATGATTTTCAGACTCTTAGAATTCTGTCAGGTTTGGTGCTGTGACCACTTCCCTGGGGAGCCTGTTCCAGTGCCCAAACACCCACTGAGTAAAGAATGTTTTTCTAATATCCAACCTAAACCTCCCCTGACACAACACCAGGCCAGTCCCTCTGGTCCTGTCAGTCTCAAGACTCTTGGGAGTCTTGAATATCCACTGTAGTGCAAAAGCAGAATAGCTTGTCTAAGATCTCTGTACTAAGACATGCAAAAGAGCTGTCTTTGCACAAGAGACCATTCTCTTTTGGACTTTGTCCTCCAAAAGGAGTAGCAAACCAATAAAATGGCAATTTTTATTCCTGTATCTACCAAAGTGCTTTTTCTTAGATAAAAGATAAATTAAAAATAATTAATTTTTACAGACTGGTGGAAACCCAACTGAAAACATTTTATCTAGTGGCTTAATCTGTTACTTTAGAGTGATCATACTGTATTGAGAGATATTTTAAATGAAAACAAAAGCTAATACCATATTGGATTTGACAGTTTTAAAAGACTACGAGTGGATTTTATTTGTAAATATTATTATAAACTATGCTTTGACAATTCAACATTTTCAGCACACAAGTATAATATATAAAAATTTTTTAAAGGAATAAATAAGGATTATTCGACATATGTGCTAGATGTGCTAATATCTTTCAAAGGTTAAGTCCTTATTAGTAAAATATTAGACTTTATAAACGCCCAAGTTCTCTGGTATGGATACATTTTCAAGCTCTTTCTCTAAAAAATGATATTTATTATTCTCAGTAGCATTTCTTTATCTAACTTTGTCATTAACAGAAAATCATTTTCAATTCTTAGAATACACCAAGGGAATTCTAAAGGTAAAAGAAAAGAATATTGCAATTATTTACTGCATCAGATATTTTGGATCCTGTTTATCTTCTAGCATAAATTAACAACAAAAAAATTATTTGTGCTGTAAACCTATGCACCATGTAAAACTGTGTCAGTTCTGAACACTTTAATTTAATTAAAATGTTTTGTAGGCCTCAGAAAATTTTCAAGATTTTATTTTTGCAGAGACTTAAAGCCAGGTAAAATATCTTCTTAAATAATACTTCATTTATCTATTAGATTTTGATAAAAAACTGTTACCTAATTGTTGTCTGAGAAAACAGCTAATACATTACTGAACTTATACCTGTGTTAGGCCTTAGTTATAATTTATCAGAAAAGGAAATTTCAGAGAAGCGCAATGCAGTTTTTTGTAGTTTAACTTTTGCTAATGGAACAAAGTAAATCATTAACACAGAGTGAAAGACACTCCTGCACCCCCAAAGGGCTTCCTTCCCCAGCTGCTGCTTAGGCTACTGACCTTGCCCCTGGGCACAGACCATGGACCATCACAGCAATTTCACAGCTACAGTGGGGTACAGCCTCAGTCCTTTAGAGAAAACTGCCTGTGGCATGGTCCCATGTGAGCAGGGGGAGGTGACAGCATAGGGGGTGGCAGGACAGTGTCAGTAATGCCCCACTAGGAAGTTCTGTGTCAGACAATAGGGTTATGCCAGTTCCCCAAATTTAACTAAACTCAATCCAGCAGAATAAACAGCTCTCTCAAGAGCAGACTGCAGTTACTAATCTTCTCCCCTTCTATAATTTCTCTATACTGTTTGCACATCTCAGTAATTATGTATTAACTTACCACTGCAAACGGAAGTAAGTAAGAAAATGAAATAAAAAGTCCGATAAATCCAATTCATCCTAAAAACCACAAAATCATTTTTAGGATATGTTCAATAAAGAGTGCGAAATTAGTTTTATAAACCACTGCTAAACCTAACACTGATTCACACTTGTACTGTTTCGCCATTAATTCAAAATTATGTCAAAAATTACAATTTCAGCTGTGACATGCTGTTTTGGCATACCTTTTAATCACGGAATATTCACTCTTGCTTAGACTGGGAACAATATTCCACTGAAATGACATTACTAATACTGACTCTCCAGATAGTTTAGCAAAAAATGTTATGAAGGTAGCAAACTAACGACTCACACTCACTGCTTCATATGCTATAAGAATTCTAAACTTTATTTCACATGCAATAACTTAACCTGTGAAATAAGTTAACCACAAAACACAAGCCATAAAAACTCCAACTTGCACTGTCTTGTTGCTATGAAAATCTTTCACTGAATACCAGTGCATTATTTCAATAATGATTACATACCTGAACACATAATAAGTCTGGGTGCATGGATCAGGTTTGCACTCTACTAAAAAAAAAAAAAAAAAAAAAAAAAAAAAAAAAAAAAAAAGTCAAAAAGTCAACACTTTGTGTTAAATATTACTACCTGCAATGCTAACTCATCTTTAATGTTTACTTTGAATGGGTACTCTTTTTGTCAATACTGTTACTGACCTTGGGACACGTTTTCAGAACGTCTATCATCCACACCGCACTGGAATTGATCCTGTATATCCACACATATGCAACACAGTCTCTCTTTTCTCCCCTATAAAATGATGATAATATTTTAAACACCTGGAAAAATTTTTACCTCTATATCAAATTACAGAATTTTCATTGTCCCTGGATGCAATCACAAAATCTACTTGTATCTGAATATTTACAAAGTAAGCTGAACTTACCATTTCTTGTGTTGCTCAACATATATTAGTATTCAAATAAAAAAATTACTTTGCCTGTGTGTCTGTCTGCATTTCAGTTGGTGGCACAAATGGGTTAGAACTTCTGTCCAAGAACTTAGTTTCTTTACTTTTCATTTCTTGTCTGGGCTTTCCTATTCAGATATGGGGCACTTATTCCACTTTGTTACTGTTTTAATAAAAACACAAGCAAAAAACAAGAAAACAAAAAACAACAAAAACAAAAAACCAAAACCAAAATAAAAAAGAATACAAACAAAAAACCCAACAAAAACCCAAGGAAAAAAACCAACCAACCAAACAAACAAACAAACAAAAACAAAAAAACTCCAATTGTATACTTTTTGGAAAAATAAGGTATACCTTTCAAAAAAGCAGAAAACCAGAGCAGATTGACCATAAATTTTACCCAGAACATGCATGTCATTTATGCAACATGTAGTCAGATCCACATTCATCAGAAATTTCTGTAAGATTTCATTTTTATAATCCATTGTCTATATTTTAGAATTTTGTCTGAGGAAGGGGCATTTTCTGGATATGGCTGTTTGTTTTAGAAGTAAACTAATGAGTAATAAAAAAAAGAAAAAAATTATTTCCTTAATTCAGCAGTTCTCAAATTTAGGTATCAGTCTTTCTAAAACCAAACATCATTTTAATTACATCTGTATGAGCATCAGTTGGATTTGATGGTGAAGCTCAGAAATAAAAGAGAAATGCTATTCAAAGAGAATCACAATGAGCATGATCACTTTGGAAAATAAATGCATTTTTTTCACTGGGCTTGCTACTCACATGACATGCTCTCATTTGCATTGCTGTGCTGCTGCTCAAACCAACAAAGTTATACTTCTGTACAGAGAAAAATGTATTATAGACTCTATGATGATGATGAGTTATTGTTTATTATAGAATATGTTTATTATAGGAAAAATTATAAAATATGCTGTGACAAATTCTCAGCTGGTATATGTTTCCTGAGCCTTTCTGAAATCCAGAGATTATATGATTTAAACTAGAAGAGTTAGAAATTTAAAGTGCATAGAATGCCAAAACCATCTAATACTCCTTAGACTCATAAAGGCTCGACATATAAGTTTACTGTTGGTTTTAATTCCCTCATTGTATCAATTCAGCTTTCCATATTCTAAATATTATCTAAATCAGGATGTTGCATTTAGGGTTCAGTAATTCAGATAGCAGAAATAAAAGAAGAGCTCATCAAAATATTTTTATAAATGGAAACATTTTTAATGATTGACGTTCAAAATTTATTTGACTAATCTAAAATACAATTAAAAGTTTGCTTCTGTTTGACTCTGCTTCATCTTGACTTGGTAGTTAAAAAACCAAAACCTGCTTCAGCCTAAGCCAGTTCTTTAAGATGACATCTCCCTGGCAGTACACTTGCTTGATACTGCTTTCTGCTGATTTCCACTGTGGTCCATGCACAAATCTCATTCCTGCAAAGGTGGCAGGAATTACTGGACTGTTTCACCTCAGGCAATAAATGACTGGATTCCAGTCTGATTTAGGTCTAATTTTGCCTGGCAGAACCAAATCCCTCATTTCTTTTGGCAGTCCTATTCAAAAAACAGCTTCAACACGGAAGAGGATCTTTCTGTGATGAGACAACACCTGCTGGTTGTGATGTGAAGCAAGAGGAGAAGTTTCTCAGAGGAAATGAGGGAATGAAGGCACCAGTATGGTAGGAACAACACACATTTTCATTTTGATTTGGTTTTATGCACACCCTATTCCATTTGAATGAGGATACTGTAAGAATTTAATGAACCTCAATGCTCCAGGAGGATAAAAACCAACCAACCAAAAAGTATTCTGAAGAACTTCATGGCTATCATAAGTATATGACAAAGGAGATAGAGAAATAAAATATCAAATGCTGCTAAAACAAACTATAAATCTAAATCTTGATCTTTTCTTCTTACAATCAACAATCTAGGGCCTAATCATCTGAGTCAGGATACCATTATCTGAGTGAAGAACCTACTGTCTCACTAGGGCAGAATCTTCTCTTTGACTTGATACCACCTAAAATGGCTGCAAAAAGATAGAATAATTTAGTGATTTGTGAATGGTGCAGCATCAGTATTGTATCAAATTAAAAGCAGTTTAGTAGTTACATATCCTGGAATTACTCAATAGGAAATAGAGCCCAGGAAAAAACTGCAAATCAGATATCAAATAATAAATCAATGCAAAGTAAATTCAGGATCATATTAAAGAAGTCAGTTCCAAATATTAAACAATAGCTACTGGGTTTGTCATTTCAGATGTACTCTTTGATTTTTTTCTTATAATCAGATTTGCCATTTTTTTAATAAAAGGAGAATCACATTACTGCCCAAGGCCTTACTTTTTGGACCTAAAGCACCTGATGCTGGTTACTATTAGATATTAGAGAAGACAGAAGTTTCAACATACACTGAAGGGTCCCAGTATCTTGATCAAGGCCTGTAAACTGCCAAACAGTAATTCTTGGGCAAGTTATATGCTGTATGTCAATTAGTAGCTTGGAATTAGGTCATTTGGGCAAACAAAAAATGCTGAGCCTTTTACTAACTGATAACTTTCACCTTTCTTTGATTAAAGTATTTTGCAATTTCAATGAACACTTAATATCTCCACAAGTTATACTCCAGGCATCAAATAGAAAAGTCCATTTGTTGAATAAAAGATAGAGTTATACTTAGCAGAGTATAAATAAGAGACTCATTTTCAGAAGAATCTCAGATGTGTGTAGCTTTTTGTTTAGAAAGTGAGTTAATTTAGTTTTTAATCTTTTAATCCATGCAGACCATGAAGGTCATCTTCTAAATTTGACCTGGCTATAAACTGAGGTACTTCTATACTGGCAGTTTTGTCAGGGCATGTCACAATATTCTTTTAGGAAGAAAACAGATAGCAATCTCCAAAGGCTCTGACTCTTTTAGCTGCTGGAGGAGGAGATGACAGGTGTACTAACATTTATATATGAGGTTTTGTCTTTTACAGCATGAGGATTAAATTCAGGAAGGCAGGTGGATATCTAGTATGTACCACTATTCCACCTCCTGCACGTGACCAAAACATGCAGCTTTCAGAGGCCAAAAAGCACTTTGTGTAAAGGTGGCTGGTACCTGCAGGTGCTCTCAAGCAGAACCTCCTAACAGAGAGAGGTCACACATTGTTTGCTGTCAGTGTTCCTCGCAATAGCTGTAAACCATGATCCAGAAACACTCACACACTCCATTTCTGTTGTCCCAGTAGAAAGCCATGTCCTTTCTGACACCACGCAAAAGAGACAGCATAATCTTTTGGTTTAGAGATCAGCTGCTACCTTAATACCACAGCAGATACCTAGAACTCTGGAAAAAGATCACAAACAGCTACTATGCACATGCAGTTTTTATTACACAATACTTTATTGTTTCATTATTTTATCAGGAAACCTGGCAATGCCGTGCTGTGTTCCACAATCCTACAGGGAAAAAACATCCCCACACACAATAAAACGCCTAAACAAACTAACTAACCTCCCTCAAAACTAACAAACACACCCCCCATGTTGCACATGGTGGTGGATGCAACCTTCCCCAAGAACATCTTGCACCAATGGGTAGGAGCCACAAGAGCACCAGTGCACACACACATGCAGCAGCTTGGTGGTGAAGACATGAGAGTCAGGCATGGAGTCCCAATGTGATCCACTTCAGGTGATGCTGAAGACTCCAGAGACCAAAGGCAAAGGAGGATCTGGAGTAAAAATACAGGAAAAGAGGGGGTGGAGAAGAGCATCAGGGCCAATAGGATGAGGGTACAGGGGCAGTACAAAGGACAGAAACCAATAAGGGTGGATGGGAGGGGTTACACAAACCAATGGGGTAACAGGGAAGGGAGAATTTACTAGAACTTGAACATATAAGGATAACAAGGGCAGAGAAGGTCAATGGGCCAATGGGAAGGACAAAATCGGTATAAATTAGCATAGTGCTGCAGAGCACCATGGTGGAACCTTCTTTCCTCACTCTGAGCTGTGAAGGGTGCCTGGAGCCATCTCTCCAGGGCATCACCATTGCCCTCTCCCCAGTAGGTTCACATGCCTCCACACCCCCACATCCAGAGGATTGTTGACCAGTACCAACAACTACACACCACATGATTTAACCTAATGAAAGCACACTAGACAATGCGAGGTATTTCACATCTACCCAGCAGGCACAAAATTGGCTGTATGTTCAGTACTGTTTTCCTCAATATTTATTTTCTTTGCAGTGTCAAATTGCTTCAGAACCAATTTTCACAACAGAAGATAACAGATTCACTGCCATTTGAGAACCATTCAGAACAAAAAGATTATAGGATTACATCAGTGCTCAGTTGGCAAAACACTTCATGCATCACTAAATAGGGATTTTTCACACTGGTGCCCTCATGCCAGTGTTTAAGCCTATGCACTTTTCATAAGAGTTTCTTTTTATAGTTTTATCCAGTTTTTATCCCAATTATTTTTTTGTCCATTTTGGAGAGTATAAGCAAATTATAGGAGATATACACACATTATATGAGAAGAGCATAGTATAAAAGCAAAGTGCAAGAAAAAATATTGGACAGTGTAGATAGAAGTCATAAGAATTATGGGGAAAAAATTTGCTATAATTTGGTCTATCTTACAAATTGTTTACACAAAACAGATCCCACAGAAGAAAAGGAAGGAATGTTAGTTTTCGTTTGTTTTGAAAGTCCTCAACTTAAGCACATAGCTAAGACATGAGGCACCTCTCCAGTTTTCAACTACATACCAAATCTCCTGAGAAAACATATTCTGGATACTATTCTTATTTACCTTGAAAATTCACACTGCCAAGTACCCCAAACCATGAAATAATTTACAGTCTCTCCTTAATTTAGAGTCTCTTTCGCAAACATATGTCATGTGTATTACATGCATTAACATTTGGAGGTGGTCTTGAAAATTATCTCATTATAAAGAAGACAATATTTAGATTCAGCCCTGGAAACTGAAATTTTTGTTATTATACAGCAATGAAACCAATATTTGAAAAAGAAGGCTGAAGAATGCAAGTATTACTATTTTTAAAGTCTCTTTTGTCTTTTGACTATATATTGTTAAAAGGAAACATAGAAAAAGACAAGAGAAAAAAATCTGTAAATGTCAACAAAATGAGTAAGAAGAGATTACTCCTTTCTTACTTTATAATACATTAATCATTAGAATGGACCAGTCCATATTAGTTTTATCAGTTCTGACCTCCAGTTTCTTATCCAATCCCCCCTCTGCAGGTTGTCCACAGCCCAAGAACAACCTAAAGGCAACAACACACTTAAAGCCCTCACCACCAAGTGGCAAAAACAACCAAAGACACGAGTGTGGTTATTGGTGGGCACCCCTCTTCATACGGCGCCAGGTATTGTGCTGAAGCAACACACACCAGTCAAAAGAAGCCCCAAAGCATAGGGCACAAGTAAACCAGGCCAGCTAGAGGACCTCAGCTTTGTTTAGCACCAGCTTTTTCTTCAGAGCTTGCAAAAATTGTGGAGTCTGTTCTCCAGCTATATGACCTGTAGCAGATTTTGACCTGTCATGAAGGCACAATCAGAAACTTTCACAGGAACTTCATTCCATCACTGTAATTCCTCTTCAACATCAATTAGCAAAAATCTCTGTATGTTGTCTTCAGGGCATTAGAAAGCAAGAGCACACTGGCTCATTGTTTTAGCTTTGACCAGCACAGTAAAATCTAGTTAATTGATCACCCTAGAGAAACTGATGCTAAGAAACAATTATTCATCAGCAATTTACCTGCACTCAGGCATACAATTTCAACAGGTACAATTTCAGTCCACACTAAGGCATAGTAAGAGTTTATTCTCAGTTTGTAATAATACATTGCTTTTGTCATTATGAAATCCTGTATGTAATTTGCATACTGTCTAGTTCCTGCTGTGGTTATACAGATCAGTGCTTTTGGTATAGTTTGCTAAAAAATGATTCAGAGCACTCCCTTCTTACAAACTACTTTAAATGCTTACTTACCTAGAAGGAGTGAAATTATCAGAGATTTTTGCTTGGTCTTTACAGAGGCAGTCATCACCAAAAAAAAAAAAATTGTGCCAAGAATATTATCACTTGTATTTTTCAGAACCAAAGAAACCTGAAAACCTTACAAACACTTGAGACTTCCAGTTACTTGGAAAATCCTATGGCATGTAAACTGATCACTTCATCACAGGCATTGCTGTTCTTATTACCACAGCTAAAGTTTTTGTGGCACTGTGGCAATAGAATAGTTTCATCTGAGCAGATAAGGCACCAAAATTTAAGGATTAAATACTTGTATCTCAAAGATTAACATGAAGTTCACAAGTACCATAAAAGTAGAGCAACTAGGGCTATTACAACATCTTTTTTAATAAAACAATAGCAACTAGTTTTAATAAATTGCTGGACTGACATCAAAATATTTGATTTTAAAATATGTTTCAGCCTAACAGATTGAAAACTTTTGGAAGTAAACTCTTGAAATTCCTTTCATTCTGATCCAGCATTTGGTCTCCTCTTCAATTTAATCCAGATGCCTTTATTTGGACGAAGAATCAATTCTCCACATAAACCAAGCTCTTCTGGCTTTTGACATGATTCCACCCAAAAGCGCCGCAGGATGAGGGCTAGAAGAGTTTTCTCCTCCATTTGTGCAAAGCGCTGACCTATGAGTTACAGGGCAGAAAAAAAATAGTTATTGTCAGGTTGTATCAACAGCTGCTGCACTGGCATGCTCACAGGACTTAAGAACAGAACTAGCTTTAGGCCAAAATCAAGGTCATATGGATACAACTAACACTAGCATTTTTCTCTGCATGAAAGCTCTGGCCTTCTTGGGATAATCCACAGCACGTCCTCCTTCCCATAGTACACAGAACTCAAACAGCAACAAGGAAACAGCCCTTTATATGGAACAGCTACAAAACAGCCTTGTCACGTCTCTTGAAAGGACTAGGCAGGGGGGATGGATAGCAGACCAGAGCAGAAGATGCAGCACAGGGACTTTGAGGAGAGAAAAATCTCATGGTTCCATATTTGTGTAGAGGAGCAAAGGAGATGCAACTGCAACAGAATGACAGACAGACCTTCCTTCAGTGATCATTAAGCCTCATACACACTGATGATTTGGTGGCACAGAGGGCAAAGTTCAATTTGCAATTCAGAGATAGGTGAAGGAGGAAACATGAGAACAGAGAAATGTGGGGGAAACCAGACCAAGTGCCACAATCCAGGCAGAGAGACGGGAGACAAATGGAGACAGGGCACAAAATGCAGTGCTGAGAACTTTTTATGTTCTCCCCTCTGTATTTTATAGACAGATTATATACACAGAAGTTTGTACATATGTACAAAAAATGCACTACTGCAATGATACAAATGAACTACCTCTCCTGCACATGTTCCTGCACACTCAGGAAATAGCTAGACATGTTATATTAAATTAGATTTCTCTTTGGAACAAGGAAAAACCTAGCTTTCTGCTCTTATAGAAAAGGGCACCTACTACCCATGAGACAAATCAAAACAAACCGATCACATCCCCCAAAAACAGAAACCAAACCAAACAAACAAAACCAAAAAAACCCAAAAGCAGTCATATTTCCCATTATCGTAATGGCATGACAACTTTTAGATGTTCCCCATCTGTACTTAAAATCAGTGCAGGGAACAGTCTTTTCACATGTTCTACAATATAAACAACACTTTCTCTACCTGAAGCACAGATAAAGGTCATGTGTCTCAGTGGCATATGAAAGTGCTAACAAGTTCTGGGATAACACAGAAAACACCAAACCAACTACAGTGTCAGAAATAGGGAAAGAATACATCAGTTGCAGATTGAATGCTCTGGACATCCAGCTCAGAATCTGAGAGAGACAGACGAGCTGTTTCCAGAGCAAAACAGGTGCAGGACATGTGTCTTCTCTCATGCTGTGTTGCTGACACTGAGGATGAGAAATTAGGAAACAATCATGTCCTAACACAGGAGCCCAATATCATGCTGCCAGGTTCCACAGCAGTGAGGAAGAAACATCAGCATGATAGACACTGGTGCCTAGGAAGAAAGGAAATCCCTCGGAAGAAACAAATGGGGTGGCTCAACAGTATTAATACGAGTCTATGAATTAAACTCTTCTGAGAGAATTCAGGTCCATCTAATGGAAATGTGTAGCTTGCAGGGCACACAGTGCCCAGATTCAGGAGTGGGGAGTGAGGAAGAACACTATATAAACAGTACTTGTTGCTGCCTCAGTTACCACATTCAAAAGTAGAACTGTTACCTTACAAGGGCTTCCTCTCCAGATACATACCAATGCAGTTCCTGGGACCAGCTGAGAAGGGCACATAAGCATATGGGTGCCTTCCCTTAGAATTTTCAGGAAAGAATCGCTCAGGCCTGAACTCCTCCGGGTCAGGGAAGACCTCAGGGTCTCTATGCAGGGCATAAATTAAAATGAGGACATTTGCACCTCTTGGTACCTGATATCCCTCTAAAGAAAGGAGAGAAAGGGAGAAGAGTCAAAACAACAGCAAACAAGTGACTTCCTATACACAAGATAAATAAAACAATAAAAAATAAAATAAATAAAAAATAAAACAATGCTGCCCTTTTCTTGGGAAATATCTCCACTGCAGAAATGCTAACACAAGGGAAAGTGGCAAACACAGAACACCACTTACTAATGCAGCAATCCTCTCTCAAGGTACGGGCAAACATGGGAACTGAAGGGTAGAGACGAAGAGCTTCTTTCACAACACATTCAAGGTATCGAAGATTCTTCAAATCATCCACTGTAACAGGACGTTCAGCATCATCTGTCCAAAAACAAATAGAGGGATGACCATGACCAAAACTTTTCATCTTTGACTAAACAAACTCGTCCTGGATCCCCCCAGAAACTCTCATCATGCACCAAGACTACATACAAGAAGGTGTTACAAATACATTAAACATGCATATCTTGCCCCAAAGACATACGGCTGGTTGTACACCCCAACAGACCTTCCCACACCTATCCCAACCACCTCTAGCTGCTGAAAGCTCCAGAATGCATGCTCTTAAATCCCCTTCTACTTCTAGGCTTTTAACACATTTCCACTCTCAAATGCAGCAAACCAATGAAGAGGGAATGAAGACTTACCAAACACCTCATCCAATTCCCTGTGAACCTTCTTCTGAGCTTCTGGATTACGTCCAAGCAAGTACAAGACCCAGTTTATAGCAGCTGCTGTTGTATCATGGCCCTACAAGTCCAGATTTACAAAGACATTCACTTCCACTCTACTTCCGTGTACCACTGGGCTTTGTAAATACTTAGGTGTGCAGTTATTATGAAAAGTGAGACTTATTACTCCCATGACCATGATAAAACAAGAATCAAGAGTGAATTATTCAACAAGCTAACTATCAAGATAAAAGGTGATCCAGGGTTGTTCTGACAAAAGGAGAAAGTATTGAAATAACCCAAGCAAAATCCCTCTCTTCTGATTCTTAGGAGCTGCATGAACAATCAGTGTCTACACAATTAATCAGATGTATATTCATCTTTTTGGTTACTGTCCAGTCAACATCTGGGGGGGAACAATGACTGTCACAGGAGAGATACAATGGACACAACTTGTAACCTTTTGAAAAGTATCTAAAAATGGTCTTTTATAAGGCACAGGAGAAAATAATTTGTTTTCTTTGAGAAGGGAATCACCTACTAGTTCCCAGCACTGTGGTAAGGAGAGGAAAGGAAAGGAGAGACAAAAGGTGAACCAAAGAAGGGGGGAAAAAAAAATAAAAAGGAGGAACAGAAAAGGGAAAATTTGACGAAAAAAGGATTTTGATACTAAAAAAGCATACTTGTGGTGAAGTTCAAAATGCTGCCGTACTACAGAAATAGCAAGATGAGAAGAGAGTTTCTCTAGGTTATAACGGTATTAATATGATTCTATGAATTAAGCTCTTCTGAGAGAATCCAGGTTCATCTAATGGAAGTGTGTAGAAAACTTGCTAAAATCTTCTTCAGATCCTCCCTTAGGGAATCAGACAAGAAGAAGAATCATCTGAAGATGGCAGATGGGATGAGCCTATGAAGACAGACTGAGAGAGTTGGGGTTCTTCAGCCTGGAGAAGAGAATGCTCTGGGAAGACCTGATTGTGGCCTTTCAGTAGTTAGAGAGGACTTATTAAAAAAAGAAAAAAAAAAGAGTGTGACTTTTTACATGACCAGGTAGTTATAGGACAAGAGGGAAAGATTTTCAACTAAAAGAGAAAAGATTTAGATTAGATGTTAGGAATAAATTTTTTATTTGGAGATTAGTGAAGAACATGTCTAGAAAAGTTTTGAATGTCCTGTCTCTCAAGGTGTCCAGGGCCAGGTGGGATGGGGCTCTGGCAACCTAATTGAGTTGATGACATCCCTGCCTATGGCAGGAGGGTTGTAACTAGATTATCTTTAAGATCCCTTCCAACCAAAGCCATTCTATAACAAGTTTCTACGAGAAGATGAAGCACTGATGCACAATGGACAACAGAACCAGAAGACTGCAGGCAATGTAGCAAGGAAAAAAATACAAGGAGACATAACAAAATGCAAGTCAAAACAATGTAACTATTTAGAGCTCTTTTCAGTGTTTATGAAGTTTGCAACAAAAGGCAAAAGCCCATGGTCCATATCAGCCATTAAGTTTTCATTTCTCAACTGCTGACATGAGTAGACTCTGCTCACACAGGCAGGGTCTACCCCATATGCATTGTCCAAAGTTTTTCCAGGGATACCAATGCTTCTATCCTACCTCTGTAGAATAGAAACATTGATATTTTCTCTTAGGTTTCCAAGGCTTAAATAACGTCATGCTAAAAGCAACCTCCTAAACTAAGTAAGACCAGGGTCACCACCTAAAAATTTTGAATCTTGGGTTTGAGGGAAAAAAAAAAAACCCACCAAACAAAAAAACCCCAGCAAATAAAACCTTCCCAAAACAAAAGCAGAAAAAAAAAAAAAAAGGAAAAAAAAAAAAGAACAATAAACCAATCAATTCCTTGGTTACCTCAAACATAAAAGTATCCACTTCCTCACGAATATCCCTGTAGCTCAATTTTTTCCCTTCATCATCTGTTGCATTCAGCAGCATGTCCAGGAATGCTTTTCTCTTTTTGGAACCAGTTTCTTCAGATTTGCCATCATTATCATGTTTCTTTCGCTGGATGTTTTTAAGTTCTTCAGCTTTTTCTGCAATGACCTGAGATTAGAACTATTATATCAGATATGATGAATTCAGAACAAGCTGTTTCACACAGTTTTGTTCTAACTTATCAAAACAACATCCATCTGTAGCTGTCTACATGAGCTAGTTAGCACAGCTGTCAGCATTAGGTCATGAAATTTAACTGACTTTTTATTAGTAGTGAATTATGACCAACCTTTCTTGCCCCAAGCAATAGAATAAACCTTGAACAGCCTTTGTGCGATCAAGAAAATAGATAGACAAACTACCTAAACAACTTGGGGGTTATCAAGAAGTGCAAACATAAGATCTTCTCTATCCCATTTGAGAACTAAGGAAAGATCTCACTACAAACCTCAAAAAAACTCAGGAAACTGAAGAGAAGCCAGGGCATCCCAGAAACGTGTTTCAAGGCTACACACAGTATTGCTGAACCCACTACACTAAAGCTTCCCAAATTTTCTCCAGTATGAGAGCAGTGGTTGAATTTCCTTTTTTTTAGGTCAAAGTTCAGACCCAGTAAAAGACATAAATTTCTTATTGTTGCCACTGTTGTTGCAAAATCAAAACAGAACTCTTCAATAAACTGGCATTGCTCTTAAAAACAGAAAAATAATTTAAAATTGTGTAGAGTATGCATTTCTGTTTGGAGGAATCACTGAATGGAAGAAAAAATAGAGTTACACACACACACATTGTTCTCCTCACTGAACATGCACGTGTGTCACATATTGCCTCATCCTTCACCTTAGTGCTTGCTGTCAGCACCTACACAGGTGCAATTATTATTTATGGTCCTCTGTCATGTTCTAAGATTTGGCTTCTTATATTAAGTGCACCAACTCAGCACAAGAAGAGTGCAAATGTTAAGAGCCTCTCTCATGACTCACTGCTGCAATTTCCAATAAAAGGAAGCAAGAAAAAACAACTCAGAGGCAATGTGGCTCATTATATGTAGCCAAAGATCAAAGACTATTTCCTGTTTCAGAGACACTGATACAATGACATCATGGGGGAAAAGCATAGGTAAAGCAGCCTCTCTGATTATCCTAATAGTAGATTTGAGAGGGCAAACTTTGGCAGGAATAACATAGGAATTATTTGGTGAGAGAAAGAGCTGTTACTTCCACAGTCTAACAAGGCAAGAGAGCACTGTATTTTATGCCAAGTGAGTGATGCATGCCTAATGATTTCTGTATCGGAGTTCCTTACTGCTGATGTGGGGACCTGCATGTGTTTGCTCCTCTCAGCACTTCTGTTCAAAACAGGGGAAAATGAATACAGGCTTCAGTTTCTAAGGACCGAACCCAGTGGCACTACCATGCAGAGCCTTGTGTTTACTTCAATGAATTTCTGTTGTTTGTTTCAGTTCTCAATGACCTGCAAATTCTGGCACTCCCTTGGAGTAGTCTACTTCCTTGTTTAAATTCAGCAGAGATCCTGAAAGTGAAGTCAGCTCTTGTCTTCTTTTCAGGGAATTCCTCAGCATCCCAATAGAGAGACAGCATATCAAGGAGGCTGAACCTCATCCCCATTTGGAAGATCTGAGTGCAAAACTGTAATCCAACAATCAAAGTTATAAATATTATAAACAATTTTTAACTGACACTATACCATATCTGTAAAATTATGAAGGATGTTGAGATTCCTCTTGTGCTCTCTTCCTTCTTTGAACAGTGCATACAAAAAATCAGGCCAAAGCCAAGGGCTTATCTGTCGTCGTTGAATTAGATCACTCATCCTAGGGGAAAAAAAATTATATCATGTAACATTACTTGACAAAACCACCAAATTAAAGCACATTTCAAGGAAAAAAAAAAAAACAAACCACTTCTATATACCCTAATGAAGTAGAACTTAACATATTGTGTAGGTTTAAACCCATTATTTGAAAGGAAGAACATTCACATTTGTGTCTTGGTTTTCCATCATCTCAAAATTTATGTTACTTATCCCAGCATCCCCATGTTTTATATCTTTAAGTGTTGGTCTCTGAGGACAGCATATTCATATTTAGTCTGAATCCTCTTGAAACAGTCCCATTAAGTCATCCAACCCCATCACACCCCCTCCAGCAGAGCACTGACAGTGTTGTAAAGACTACTCAAAACAGGGTCCCAAAATATCTGCCCCAAGAGCTCAAACATTTTCTGAGAGCATTGCATTCCTACTTGAACGTCCAGATACCAGACCTCACGTTAAAATGAAAAATATGAGACTTCAAGTATGCTCAAGCACAACTGGAAGTACATTTGGAAGGGCTGATTGACACTGCTATTCAGCTCTTGCACATGCTTTAGCTACAGAGGAGTAATTATTACCAACTTCAAGCACACTTGTGCTACAGTCTGGAAAAGGCCAAGGATCTGATGATAATCAAACCCTTCAGATCTACCCCTGTTTTTTATTATACCTGTCTCAACAAGCTCCATCAAAAGTTAGGAGTGAGATCATAGAATCACAGATTTAGGTAGGAAAAGACCTTTTAGATCATTCAGTCCAACTCTTAACCTAGTGTTAACCCAGTCCTTTGCTACATCATGACCCTAAGTACAACAGGAGCATGTATTTCAAACTCCTCCAGGGTATTTAGTGACTCAGGGTTAGTCTGTTCCAATGCTTTACATCCCTCCCCCTCTGACTCCCTGGCCTTTCCTCCTGACAGCTGCAGCATTATTTCTAGCTCAACTAAAAAATAACTAAGGAAAATGTACATTTACCTGTAGATAGCAGAAACATAGTCAGAATCCTTATTCTTCTGGGCATCCACATTCCTCCCCATTGCTGTTTCTAGGAGAAAAACATCAATATTTTACAAGTGCAAAGTGAAATGCACTGTACACAGTGAATTACTACTGCTCCCAGCTTCTGACTATCAAGACACCATCCCTTTGACAAGTGAATATGCATATCCCTTTGCAGTGAATGAGCTTTCTTTGTATTTCCATGCCCAGGAATCCTGCTCCTCAAGAAAACCTCTCTTCAGACTGCTACTTCTGTCCTGCCAGTCCCAAAACTCAGCTACTCAGATGCAAGTAGCTGGGAAAAAGATTGGGAAGGATGGAAATGTATTCCGAAAATATGCAGGGACATGGCTCTTCAATCATCTTACACAAACTGGCACAGCTAAACTCATGATCTTCTGCATCATTCACAATTCTACTACAATAACTACAGGACTTACCACAAATAATATCAAGGGCACACAGAGTGATGTCCATAAAGACATCAAACGGCTCCTTGTCAACATGCTTCTCAAGTTTCTTCACCAAAATATTTCCTTGTTCATTCATGACCTCTAGAAAGTCACTCAAGATTTCAAAGTGGAATGTGGGAGTTATCATCTTCCTCCGTGACCTCCACTTGTCTCCAGTGCTGTAAAATTAATGGGAAGAAGGAAGGCTAAAAAACTCCACACCAAAAATAATATCCTCACCATTACAGGAAGTACCCAGTGAATACTGCAGCCTGGAAGAGATGGACACACTGTAAGATGTCCCTTCAAGCTGTTCATAGCACCCCATGGAAGGAGCAAATGGAAATATTTCTTGCTCCAGGTCTCTTGGAAGCAGAAACCACCATTTCTCCAGCTGATTGCAACAAACGGTGATGCCAAAAAGCCTCCAAACAATACATCCTTGTTAGTCACTGTACAGGCTCAGAGGGACCAAGGAGAAGCCAGCTGGAGGCCAAACCAGCTATTCAGCATCAAGGCCTCAACCCACCCCACCATCTCTCTGAATCAGTAGTTGTGTTGCCTTCATCCACCAACCATGAAATAAGCCCTGCAGAGAACTAGGGACATTATGAAAATGACTGCCTCAAGGCATGACTAAATCTACTTCCTTGGGCACAGCTAATAACTTCCCACATACCAAAGTCAAGCATGGAGGCACAGTGAGTGTCACCATCTTCCTGGGGGTCCTTGTTCACTTTTTCTAAATAACACGCCCCACAGGTACACAGCTGGCACTTCTGCTTACAGGGTAAAACTATCACACCACTGCCCCTGTTAACTTGCTATTGGGGCACTACACAGGCCAGCATATCTGCTTGCTGTCTGCCAATGCTGCCCCTGAAAGTACTGACAGAAACAGAACAGTGACTGAATCAGCAGAGACTGGAACAGTCTCCTCCATTATGTTTTTGAAAGCACAAGGAGGTCAAAATACTTCTGTATGTCTATGGAAGACAAAACAACCAGTAAAGAACAGTGAGGATACACCATTCCTGATGCTCATGGACTTCACCTCTGCACATTGCTACTGATTAATTACTGCCTTCCTAAAGGCCATTAACAAAACTCAGGATAAAATGCATGCCTCATCCTCTCACATGAACTTGCACTTCCCATACCACATGATCAGAGCTGGCTTTTACAATACCATGGTCCCGTCGTGAAGCATGAGAAGTCCACCTCTGAGGGTTCCAAACAAGCAAGAAAGTTAACTACTAACACTGGGACCTTGACCTTTCTTCAAAAATTCAGAAGAGGCTCAAATTTACCAAAGACACTCTATACTTACCTTGCTCTGACTCTTGAATATCCGCATCATCCAGACCAGTCCTTACTTTGCCCTTCCAAGACTGGAGGACACCAAACCTTTATACTGATGGTCCTTCCTTTCTCCAATCCTGATTTATGCTCCTACCCAGGCTTACTACTCATGATACTCTACTTCATGAATTAAATGAAGGAAAGGGTGCAGATACTCTCTGATCCTACCCCAAAGCATCACTAACCTCAGGTCTATCCTACTGATCTGCAATATGACGAGCTGAGATAAGCAATGCCTTTGTTCAGAAATACATACAGCATTTCTGCCACCAACACCTCCTCTTATCATATACATTGCAAATTTCAAAAAGGCAGCAGTGCACCTTTTTTCTTTATACATTATACCTTGTCAGAAGTCCAGTGCCCAGCCATGGATGCAGGAACTCATACAGGTATGATTTTTCTATATGTTTTGAATTGTTCAGAATAGCCTGTCAGAAAAATGAACAGCAAGGAAAAAATACTGCTTGTTAAATGAAGAGAGATTTCTTCAGTATTTCTTCAATAAACACTGCAACAGAAACAACACTGAGAAACAACACTGTCTTAGTAGATCAAGGACAATCACTGTTAGCAGCAAAACTAACGACTACATTTCATGGCATCAAAACAGACCCACCAAGTTTTAATGCAGAAGTCTGTCAAAGAGACACAAGCTTTGCAACCTGAATTTTATCATATTCTATCCTTATTTCAGTGGTCCCATCTTCCCTGCCATCTATTTGTTTGTTCTGATCTTGGGAGCAGAAGCTTTCACACATGTGAAAACCAAGCTAATGGAGATGCTTCTTTGATGCTTTCATTTGCTGGCCATCTTCAGTATTCTCCCCAGTCCCTTCTGACTAGGCATTTATACTCCTTTACTTTACACCTTTGTTTACCACTAACTCGGAGGACTATCCCAAAGCAAATCAGTCCAAATGTTTTTTAACAAAAATTACATTGAGGTAATAGAAATAACGTGTTTGACACTGGTCTGCATCCTAGTAGAATAGACCAGCACACTCACCTCCACACTGTCAGGGTGATACAAAAACATGACAGGCACTGGTCCTATCCAAATTTTGAACAATGGCCAACTTCTGAACTCTTCAGAATAAAACTGTATCTGTTTAAAAAATTCTGGAATAGAAAATCAGAGTAGAACTTCAACAAGGGTGATTTACGAAATAAGCAAGGCTTCTGTAAAGAACTCTTGCACCATGTTCCCTGAAATTTTGATTTTCTTTCAGTTTTAACCTTCTGCTGTGACCTAGCAGCATATTTTGCACCTGTGGATTTTACAATTCAGATGTCCTAATCTCTTCAGGCACAGACTCACAGCACCATTTGTGCCACAGATCAACCTGAGGGATACCACTTCTGTCCAGCTGCCAGTTGGACTTCATACCGGTCAGCTCAGCAACCCAGCAAATACTCCTCCCACATTATTCTGCAATTACCCACTCCATATCTTGTCAATTCAGTTATACAGAAAGCATGGGAGATAGCTGAATCTGCTAGCAGGGGAAGAGTAAACAGTGTTTGATTTGATTCAGAAAGATCTTTGATACTATCTCATCACAGAGGACAATCAGGTTCATCCCACAATATTAGATGCGGTGGCCACTCGCAGAATGTTCAAGGATTAAACACTTCTTTGCCCTTTCAGAAACAAGCTTAAACAACAAATGACACCTTTACAAGCCTTTGCAGAATTGAAAATTCAAAGGTCCCCAGATCAAACAGAAAAAAAAAGTTTCCTAATAGATGTCCAATATCCAAATACAGCTTGCCATGATTAAAATAGCACATTTTCCAGTAACTGTCTAGCAATACCAATTTAAAAAATCCTCATCATATGAAAAGTTATTTTCCTTCCTGTTGTAGAAACCTTACCCTTTTGAAAAGTTTTTTTTTATTATATTTTTTATGAAAAATATTATAAACCACAAACTTCACCCATTTTTACATAAATAAACAAGAACAAAGAAGGCTGGGGCCATGTGATTCCTTAACTAAAACATGTCAGCTATGTGATTCCTGCTAACAAATGAGATTAGGGACTACACAGAACATCAGAGTTCACATCAAAGTGCTTTCTGGAGATAGAAGCAGTGTTCCAGTTTGGTTTGGGTTTTTAAAAGAAGATTAAAAAAAAAAAAAAAAATTCAAGATTCATCTCTCAGACTCACTCATATAAACATCCTGTCATCCTCCTACTACTTCCCCAAAATCAACTTTGTGGAAATCTGCCTGCCCTGACATCCCCACAGATGTCTCATACTTGTTCTTAGATATGGGCCTGGATCCAGAGGAAAGATATGACGGTGTTGTGAACAGAGGCACTGTGTCTCAGCATGGGTCAGCACTGGGCAATTTGGATTCCAGTACTGTACTCTCACTTGGCTTCACCATGCTCCCATGACCCATTAGCCTCTCTTCTGGAAGCATACACAGCAGCACAGCCAGCAACACGTGCAGAGAGCAGAACTGGCATACACAGGCATCCCAAACACACACAGAGGAGTGTGGGCCACTGGCAGCAGACTCAGCAACACTTTCATACCACTAACTCGTTAAGAAATATGTTCCTGTTAAAATATGAGTACCAAATGGAAAGGGAACATCTAGCACACTAGTACTCTCTCATGCACCTGGCAAAAAGAAGATCCCATTAATCAGTTCAAGAACAAAAGGATTTGGTTTTGAGTGATGTATTATAAATGCTCAGCAAGTTCTTTCACACTCAATACATAAATTTAAGTCACAGATGATTCTGGAAGTGAGCCAAGGTAAAAACAACCTGGCACGCTAAAGTAAGTTCCTTGCTCATGCTTGCTTGGGGGAAGGTAATTGTTTCAAGATTTGTTTGGCCCACAGAAAAAAGTAATGAGGACATAGTGTTCAAATTTGTGAAGCAGTACTTCCTGCAAGAGCCCACAGCATGCCTCCCTCTCACTAAATCACATTCCACAGCGTTCATGCTCCACCCTACCAATAACTTAACCATCTAAGCCCAGCAGCAGCTGCTGTCACATTTAACCCCCAGCAAGCTTTTGAGACCAATAATAATGCCACATTTATGCAGTTCCTCTCCTCTTTACTGTAAACTCCTCAAAGTGTTCCCCTCTGCAGATTGCTCAGAGAGACCTAAAGGCAAGAGCACATCCTCTGATACCCCACTCCCCCAGCTCAGCCACATAAGCACCCCACCACCACTGGTTCTCCAGCAAACCCCAGGCAGTGCAGGGACCTCACAGCTGGGCTACAGTGTGAGCTGGCATTACCTTCTGCTTTCCGCTTGAGGAGCAGGGCATTTCCCACCACAGGATAGCAGGGGCTGACACCCGGGATGGACTTCATCATCCTCCATTGCCTCCAGTATTCCATCAGGGAGGGAAGGGAGCACACAATCACAATTGTCAAAAGCAGAGCAATGATCCCAGCTCCCCATGGCAGCAGCTGGGGTCTCCACGACAGTCCTTCCACGACCTCCATTGTCACCTCTCAGTCTCCTGCTCTGAGCCTTGATCCCTGCTGTGAAACTGGTGCTGTCTGTACCCGGCACTGCAGAAAAGTTGGCCAGAAGAGCAGGAGGTGGAGCCACCACACAGGCCACTGACCTAGCTTCTTTCCAGGAAAATAAGCAGAGTTGAAAAACACTCTTAGGAGAGGCTGCATTCTAGCAATTCCTAATGGCAGGCAAGCCAGAGGGAACAGTCACTGCCTTCACTTGGCTTGAGCCAAGTGAGGAATAAGAACGTTCTTTGTAGGCCCATGCAAGATCTCACAAGGAAAAACAAAGCACCATCAAGAGAAAATACACCCTTTTGCTGATTTGGAATAGATGAGTTTTCTCAATATCATCCTTCTCAATCTGTTCTCAGGTGCTCAACACCATTTTGCCATAGAGAACTGCTCCAGTGCTGTCTAACACGATAACTGAAGGGCTAGTGGAGAATACCCTTTTTCAGTGGTTTGATGGCTTCAAGGAGTTACAAAACCAAAGTCCATAAAGACCCCTGATCGACAGCAGCATTGCAAAGCACACTGATGCCTCTCAGCTCAAATGTCCTTTACTGATCTCATTATTGAATGCTCAGGCACAGGCTAAAGGGTGCCAGTAAAACAACTGGCAGCACCAGCACCTGTGCCCCCACTTGCAAAGTGCCTAGGTACTCACAGTACCAAACCCACCCCATACACTGCTACCCCTCTTGCCTCAGGGAGATCCAGGGTTTCTTCTCACTGCTGCAGGGCTAATGAGCATCTGTTTCTCAAAGTGGGTGCTCGGAAACCTTTTGGTCAAACAGGATTTTGCTAGAGGCAGCATGGTTCACAGCCAATTCACAGAAGTTCACTCCCCAAATAAAGCACAAATGGTATGTGCTTATGGCCATAGTCACATTTATTCTCTTTGTTTTGTACCAAAAATGACTGCACTGACTACAAAAGCATTTTTAGCAAATTAACAAATAGCACAAACAAAACAACTAAGAGAAAAAACACAAACAGAAAGCTCAGAACATCAGAAGTCAAGTTTCTGTGACCCTTGACATCAGAGACAGTAAATTTTGGCACTTTTTTCTTGCAGTCTACCAGCAGAGATGTTATCAGAAATGCTGACTGTTATATCTTTCTACACAGTAAACAGCTGGAAATGAACTTTGCTACTCTGGCTGTTGTTTGCAATGGTTTGTGACAGAAAGCAACATATATATACACAGTCTTGCAAACACATAGGCAAGTTAGACAATCATCAGTCCCCTCTTTTGTTCAGGTGAAATCCTAGGAAGAAAGCAAGCACACAGGGTGAAGTGACTCACTTTTTGTATTTTTAACATGGAGATCAGCTGAATAATTATACTCTCATATAATACAAAGAGTCTTGTAGTTTGTTGCCTTCATTGCACCAATTAGATGAAGTGACTATTTGTGCTTCTGAGTCAAAAATCTGTACTTCTAACTGCTAATTATTCCTACTATGGGGGGGACAAAACCACAAACACCAAAAAAACAAACAAAAAAAAAACCTGTAAAACAGCAAGGAGAAGGTGGAAAGGCATTGGGAAAGCAGTAGGGAACACTGCAAAGCAAATGTTGCAGCATCCTGCCAGCAGCTGGTGATGGTGATGATGTCAATAAATGCAGCAGAAACACTGGAATGAGACACAAAAGATGTATTCCCAAGAAAGAAGAAACTAGAGGTCTAGCATCTTTGAGGTCTAATTATGTCACCAAGACTTGGAATCATAACAAAACTTAGAGGACGTTCTGTAGGAAATGAGTTTTCTACCAGATTGTCACCAGCATTTCTTTTTTACCCAGAGAGCTATTGTTCAGTGTTGGATTTCTGTGAGCACTCCACTGCTTACTGAATTTTTGCTTTTATAAATGCTTGTAACAGTGCAAACCCGTTCTTCTTCAGCCTCTTGCCTAAGTGGAAGCCTATCTACATGTGCTGGCAGACGACAAGCAACCTGTTAGGCAGCTGTGTCAGCCACAAAACACAATGACAACACAGGCTTCTGCTAGTCCCTAGAATGAAGCCTGGGTTCTTCAGTAAGAAAAACTAATCAAATCATCATTAACAGCAAGAAAAAAAAAACAACAAAAACAAAAACCAAAAACAAAAACTAAGGAAGTCTAACTTGGATCTGATACAACAGTGAGGCTCCTGCTGGCTTCACTCTGGATCCACTGCAGAACATAGCTGAGCTCAGCAGCCAAGCTGAATAGAGAAGTATACAACTCATTCTGAAAAACTAAGCATGTTTTATGATTTAAAAAATAATCAAAAACTGAATGTTTTTTTCTTAAGAAAGTCTTTCTTAGCAAAAGCTTCTCTCTTTCTAAACACACATCATGACAACATGATTAACCCTTATGCAGAAAGATACACTGAAATAAACAGGCTATTTGTAGTCCACAATAGCCACCACCTATACAAAAAAAAAAAAACATAACACAGTATGTCTACATTTCAAAATATGTCATCAGCTGGACAGCTGGAGAGCTCAGAGATCTCCCCAGTTCTCAGAGAGGAATTTTAGGGCCTGATACTAAATTTCATGTCCAAACAGGGCTACTAAAGCTTCATACCCAAAATATAGTCTTCCAAGAACAAATCCTGAGGAAGATTCCAGCTTCAAATCCTTCTGTGGACCCTTTCTCACACAGGTAAAGGACATTAACAGTATTTGTGAGACAGAGACCACAGCTGTTTTTCAGGGTCACCTATTGGTTTGATGCCCCCACCATCAAGCATACCTTGTTTGGTTTCTGCAACCTAGTGATCACTGTACAGCAGCAATTGCTTTGTCCCCTTACTACAAGACATTTTGCATGAATAAATTATCCCCAATGGAATACAAAAGCCTGCCTCCTAAGAAACCATAATCCTCCCTACCAGAATAACAACATGACTTAAAATAATAGAGATCACTACTCACACCCCAGAACACAGACTACAGTTCTGATAAGGTGTCAGTTATGTTGGCCTAACTAATAGACAATTAACACTAAGTAGCTACCAAAGCACCACATCTGTGTTTATTCATCAGTGTTTTCAGGAAAATGCACACTCCCAAGCTGGATGATCACAACTGATCCAAGGTCACAAGTGAAGATTCCACCCACTTCTCTGTGATTTGGCTAGACTGTACAGGGCCCTCTCTTTGCTAAACTCCAGCAAGTTTAAAGAAAGCATTTAGCAACATGGAACACAGCACATGAAGTGAACCAGAGGTCATGAAGAATGAATAAACAGGGCAGCTTAAGACCAGGAAAACCTTGTGGGTCACAGAAGCACAACACTGCAGATCTGCTACCTGCATTCTTGCAGCATGGAAGATTTGGTATGGTATTTGCTCTAGGAAGTTCTTTGTCCACATTTGATGTGCCTGCACATAACAGTCATAGCTGTACATACATCCTCTTAGAAGCTGTGGTGGGTTAGCCTTGGTCAGCAGTCAGGTTTGTACCAGAAATGACTGCACTGACTGCAAAAGCATTTTTAGCAAATTAACAAACCCTCCATTCACTCCCCTTACTCAACAGGGTACAAAATCTTATGGGCCAAAATAGACTGGAAGATTGCTAATTGGTTACTATCATGGGCAAAACAGACCCAGTTTCGGACACTCAGTTTAATTTATAGACAATTAAAAACAGATAATGAGGAAGATAGAAACAAAGACAAAAGTTCTTCTCTGCTGCTCCCTCCCCACTCTTTTCTCCTGCTCCAGCATAGTTTCTCCACATGCTGCTGAGGAATCTCTGCTCTGAAGCCTGAAGCACTGCCTCCTTCTCCTTCAATGACCTTGGTGTTTGCACTGCTCTTTCTCTCTCTTTTCCCTCCCCACACTCCTCTGTCTGTTTAGGACTTTTTGTACACTTGTAAATACTTTTTTACAGAGGTGCCACTGGCTTGGCTGCTGAGCTCAGCTATGTTCTGCAGTGGATCCAGAGTGGAGCCAGCAGGAACTGTTTCTCTTCTAGCTTTTTCTCAGAGAGGCCACCCCAGTAGCAGCCCTGTTACTGACACCATGATGCCTACACTCAGCTGAAAAGCCTACCATGAAACAATTACAAGACTGAAAGGGAAAATAGGGGTGAAATGTCCTTCACATTACCCCCTAGTGAGACCAGAAATGTCAGTTACAAAGTGATGGATGCATGCAAACTGTCAACAATATTTAATATTTTGAAACCATACCAGCACCTTTCCTTATAATGTTCAGGGAAGAATTGCTCAGGACTAAACTCCTCCAGGTCAGGGAAAATCTTGGTAGGGCACAAATTATAACAGGAGTCTTTGTACCACTTGATACCTTTTGCCTAGGAGAAAAGGGAAATGAAGAAGGATCAAAACAACAGCAAATAGGTGGCTGTCTATAACTGCTTAACCATAAAATAAAAAAGAGAAAACCCTACACTTTACCTGGAAAACTTTCTCAGTACTCTGTCCTGCAGGTATTCCAGCACTCATCCCAGCCACCTCTAGCTACTTAAAACCCTAGAATGGCCACATGGTGCATTCCTATCTCAATTTCTTCAATCTTTATAAAAGAGGAATGGAAATCTTACCAAACATATTGTCCAGTTCTCTGTGAATCTTCTTCTGGGCTTCAGGATCACATCCAAGTAAGCACAAGGCCATTGCAAGGGTGTGCAGAGATTAAGTTAGAAAAGCAAAACCTCAGCTCAAATGGAAATTTGTCAGAGATGTCAAAAACTACAAGAAAGAGTTCTTCAAGTACTATCATGGCTTAGACCATGACAAAGTACCATGCATACAACCCACCCCAGTGAAACAGAGAAGACTATCAGAAAAAAAAATAAAACCTATGAATTGAGATAAGAAAACTTTACTGATTGAAATATAATAAAGTAAAATAAAAACAGGAAAACAGGAGAGAGGAGCAAAATCCAAGGAACACAAGCAATTATACAAAACAATTGCTTACCATCCACTAACTTCAGTCCACCCCCAAGCAGCAATAAGTCCCTCCCAGCCACTCCCCATCTATACTGAGCAGGGCCTTCTGTGGTGTGGACTTTATGGTATGACCAGCTGGGGTCAGCTGTCCTGGCTGTGCTCCCTCACTTCTTGTGACCCTCCCACTGGCAGAGCACGGAGCATTGAAAAGTCTTTGATGTTGGGCAAACGCAACTTAGCAAGAACTAAAACATTACTGTGTAATCAACATTATTCTCATAACACTTTAAAACACAGCACTGTGCCAGCTACTAGGATGAAAATAAATTCCATGCCAGCTGAAACCAGGACAGGTATGTAAACAAGCAGAAACAGAAGGAAAGTATTTGCCTGTGTTTAATAGGAGAGATGAATTAGTCACCAACAAGACTGAAAAGGCAGAGGTACTCAACACTTTCTTCACCCTTGCTCTTTAATCAGCACCAAGCCTTGGGAAAAAAGAAATCCTGGTTGATGCAAACACAGACCCACTATCTGTGAAGGAAGGGTTGGTATGTGAACTATTACAGGAGCTTGACCTTTACACATTGATGTGATCTGATAGTACCCAACCAAGAAAAGCTGGCCAATATAGCTGTGAGGCCACTCTCCATAATTTTTAAGTTGTGGAATTTGGGGGACATCCAAGAAGACTTAAAGAAGGCTAATGTCACTCCTGTCTACAAGAAGGATTTCAGAGAGGATCCAGAAAATTATAGGCCCACCTGTCTTACTTTAGTCCCTGGGAAACCTACAGAACAAATTTTCTTTGGTGCTGTTACAAGTCAAATGGACCCCACGATTAGGAAAAGCCAGCACAGATCGACCAAGGACAAAGTGTTCTTGGAAAATCTGATTGTCTCTTACAACAAATTAACCTGCTTGAACATTGTCTACCTGGAAAACTCCAAGACTTTTGATATGGTTTCCCATGGTCTTCTCCTACAGAAATGTGGATGTGATGGTGTGGATGTGTGATCCATGCAGTGGGTGGGGAATTGGCCGCTCAGCCACACCGGGAGGGTGGTGGGAAATTGCTCCCTCTCACCCTGCCACAAGTGGAGTCACCCAGAGAAAGATACTGGGTGACACTGTTTAGTACCTTCATCGGTGGTTTGGATTATGGGATCAAGTGTACCCAGATAAAGTTTGTCGGTGAGGCCAAACTGAGTGAGGCAGGGACACTTTGGAAGGGAGAGTGACCCTGCAGGAAGACCTGGACGGGCTGAAAAATTGGCCTAACAGGAGCCTTATGAAGTTCAGTAAGGACAAATATCCTTAGGTCCTGCACATGGAAAAACATAATCCAGGAGAGCAGCACAGGCTGGGGATCTACCTGACTAGAGAACAGCTCTATGAAAGGGACCTGGGGGTGCTGGTGGACAAGCAGCTCAGTGTGAGTGAACAATTTGTTGCTGCAGCAAAGAAAGCCAATACAAGACATAGCTGCATCAATGCCAGGAGAGATAAAGTAACTATGCCATTCTACTCAGTTCTGGTCAGGCCACACCTGAATATTGTGATCAGTTTTGATCCCTGCTATACAAGAAAGATGTGGACAGGGTAGAGAAGGTGCAGTAAAGGGCAAAAAAGATGACCAAATTACTGGGTAGCCTGTCATGTGAGGAAAGGCTAAGAAAAGTGGATTTGTCCAGCTTGGAGAAAATTAGCTTAGGCACATCTTATCAACATCTTCCTGTATTTAAAGGGTGTCTACTAAGAAGATGAAGATTCCCTTTTCATAAGAAGTCATATGGAAAAGTGAGGAGTGATACATGCAAATTACACCTGGGAAGATTCCAAATGGACACAAGAGGAAAATTTTTCACAATGAGAATAAACAGCCATTAGAATAATCTCTCCATTATTTGGCAAGTGGTGGATTTTCCAGCACTGGAGACTTAAGATTCAGCTGGACGGAGTGACGGGCCATCTTCTAGACTGTGCTTTTGCCAGCAAAGATTGGACCAGATAATCCTTGAGGTCCCTTCCAATCTGGAATGAGTCTACAATGATTATCAGGATATCCAGTAATTTTCAGGTGCCCAAAAACTGACCAAAAGGGAGAAGTGTTAAAATACATCTGGTAGACAGCAAACATCCCTCTTCCTCTCTCATGCCATCTGAGAGCAATCCATTGCTGCTCTGGTAATTAACAAATCCTTCTTTTTAAGCCACAGAAGCTTGTTGTTCTGCTCTTCTCTTCATTTGTGCAAGAAATCTCAAAAAGTGGGAATGGTCTTGGAGATTTGTCAGCATGTGGTTCAATTCTCAGCATCTATAAACTCTTGGCTCAGCAGGAAAAACATTACTTGCTATAAACAAGTTTATCCCAGCAGTTCCCACAGTTACTGATGATTAGAACAGCAAAAAATGAGATTTCAAAAGAATTAAAGAAAGAATAAAAGGCTGGTACAGATACTTTTAAGAGATAAAATATAATAATATAATAATAAGCAGACAGACTGAAAAATGAAGAAATGTTAACATAGCAGTTAAAGAGGAAGTACTGCAAACTTCTGTTTAAAAGTTTAAATTTTATATATGACTAATATTTAGATAGACTAGAACATCTTTAAGGAAACAAAAATAAGTAGGAACAGCACTTTTATGTTCTAAATGCATCTTATTTGATAGGTAGAAAAATATTCCCAAGGAAAGCCATAAAAAGGAGGAATGCCTGAGAAGAAAGTGCAGCCACAGTCTCTTGATACTGCCAACAGAGCAGATACCTCAACCGTTTATTTAATTTTGCTATAATTTTTACTCTAAGCTCTGGTCAAATAATTTTAAAAGAAGGTAATGCAGGCATCCTGAGGATTGCAAGGCTTAGCAGACACTACCATATGCATACATTCTTTGTTACACAAGATACTAAGTGGCATATTTAGTGCTTCAGTCTTTCAATCAGTGCAGAGGGTTTCTGTTTCTTCCTAAAACAGGTTAAGAAGCAATCTGAAATCTCTTCTTTGAGGTTAGAGGATTTCTCTGAAAGGATCTGGAGTAATTCTGTGTACCTGGAAAATATAAAACATTGTTAATTGTTGTAGTTTCTGAAAGACACTCCAAAATTATATATGAGTTACTTCCACCAATGTGCTCAGATCAATGTTTGCTAACCTGCCCTTATTCTTACATCACCTGTTATATAATTTTGTCAATGATATAATTATTTAAACTTAAGGAACTTCCAAACAAGTAAAGATTACTTATAAGAACTCAAATGCACCAGGAACCAGCTAGTCAACTTCATTGTAAAAATGAAACAAAATGAGTTACATAGGGTTGCTCTCTTTTTGGGCTTGTAAATTCAAGACAGACTTGCAAATCAATACTGAAATTTTTAATGAGAGCTTTATAATTTTGTTAAAAATGCACATTTTCAAATCTACTTTTTCTTCACACAAAAATAAAATTTTTGTGTGAAGAAATAAAATCTACCTTTTCTTCAGACCTAAAATAAAATTTGTTCTGAACAGTTCCCAAACATGCACCCATGTTACTACTCTAGCAGCTACATAAATATCTAGCCTGTGCACTACATTCTCTTGCTATAGTTGTAAATATGACAAAATACCAAGAAAAAAGAAAAGATGAGATGATTAGATGGAATTCTTTTCCTGCCACGTCATAACAAGAAAAAGAAGCTTCACAAGATTCCTACCCATAAGAGTTAGGATTCCCTCAGAACAAGTGAAAAGAAGCTTCAATCTGAACTCAAAAATCCTACTAAGAAAATCTGGTTTTCTTTTATGCAGAGATGGCTCTCCCTAAGCAGTATACTTTCTGACACTATAATGGGTTAATAGGTTTTGCTGGCCTTTTACCTCTCAAGTCATTCTCCTTTGCCTACCTGTTATCAAAAATCCTTGACCAGTCCTTCTGTGGTTAACAAAATCCACAGGAGTCAGTGACTTTTTCTGAGGTGTGTCTCTCTGTAAAAAGGAAATATATACTCTTAGCTAGTGAGATACACTTATCTACAGAAAGGGTTTGATTATGGTTTTATGATTTAGTCCAGCAGACTGGATCCTACCAAAGTGCAAAGCCCAAAACAGCACTAAAACTGCATACTTCTAGCACACACACTCCCTCAAAACCTGAAAAAAATTCTTTCTCATACAACAGTCCCACACCCTCCCCAAGACTTTTAGCATCCTCCTCTCTTCTCAGGGATCCCTCAGGTAGCAGGAATCCCTGTACATCAGAAGTCAGGAGAGACTCTGAAAGGAGACCTTCTGTAAAACAACAGCAGGCGTGAAAGAAAACCTGTTCCCTTTTTCCGTGTCTCCACTTACACTGTAACATACCCTGAATGTATGAGTTGTGCTGGGTCTTGAATATTGATCAACAGTAAGAGTTCTTTCTCTGAGTGGCTGTTGCTCTGTCCTGCCAGCTACTGCACTTGACACTCTGCTATGAGCATATTGTTCTTGATGCTGAGAGAATTAAAAAGAGCATAAAGAGAATGCAGCAATTGAGTAAGTTAAAATATTTTTTTTCTGTTGACATACAAAAGTTCACAGGAATATAAGAAAAATATGTTTTCAATAACCAAAAGTATCAATTTAAGTGTTTGCCTGTTTTTTAAACAAATGCAAGACTTTTTCTATGTTGGCATATTAATATATCAACATGCTAATTTACTTTCATTCTGGTGATTTATTACTTCCCCAACCCTCAAAACTCACCAATATAACCTCTGGCTTTTTTCAGTTGTTATAATTTTCTACTTCAGTCAGCATAGTTTTCAAATTCTTATAAACTAACATTAGTGAATAAAACACTGAAAAGAGCTATTTAAATCCAGATGCATAGAAGAGCAAGGTTACTATCTTGTTATTTTGTTGGTTGGTTCTTTTTAGCTTTTTTTTTAAACAAGTTTTTCTGTTGTCAGAAAAGTCTTTCCACTATAATTTGTCTATGGCCTAAGGTTTTGAACTGCCTTTTCTTGCATTGTAATTGCATCCCAGTATAACACACATTAGCATGTTAAAACTATGTATTAAATACTAACCAACACAAGCTGTAAAATTACTCATTTCAACCAGTGACACAGAATAATTTAATTCTAAATATCTTGAAGTTCTTCACCAGTAAAACAATGAACACAACTTACAGGGCTCTGTTGCATTCGAGGTACTGAAATGTGTTGTTCAACAGGCTCAGAGTTTATTGGTGGTAACTTGTTCCGGGTTGCAGGCACACGAGCAAAAGATAAACTGCTGCCAACCCTACAGAATTTTAAGGGTTCCTCTTTTAGGAGTATTCACATTACAGCCTTCTTTATTGAAGTAGCATGAAATTATTAAGTAGTACATTTCTTTATAAAGCTCTGCTACAGAAAGTAACAGCATCTAATACAGCAATAAAGAAGTAAAACAAATGGCTTTCCTTAAAAAAATCATGGCTCTGCTTGCTTTCTTTTTCCCTCTAAATTCTACAATTAATGTGGGTTATTTCTCAGGTAATTTGCAAAATCCTTCAGTGGTGAAATTTTAGTAAAGTTCTGAGAAAAGAAAAGAATAAAATGAAAAACTCACAATTTTGTCCCTGTAAGGATTTCATCATTGTACATATTAGGAACTTCTGAGCAGGGTTGGTCAGAGGTGAGAGCAGGTAACCTTGGTACTTTCCTAGAAGATGTCAGCAGAGCCAGAGATGATGAGAGAACACTGTTATCAGAAATTCTCCCCAACCTAGCATGTGCTGAATTTGGAGTGCTGGAGGCACTGCTATGCTGTTTGTCTTCTTGCTCATTCCTAGGGAAAGAGAAAGAAAGAAGGCATTAGGATCAAGAAAAACAAGGTTTTAACAGTGCATCATTTCTACCTCTGCAAATTACTAGCTTATCAGTGATTACAATATCACACAAGATCACTGCCTTTTTTATAGTTTGTTTTTTTTTAATTGCAAGACATTTTTACATTATGTGAATTATGTTTTTAAAATGTCAATGTCACCTACTGTGTTTTTTCTGCTGTGACAGCATGCCTCTGTTGGAGCGGTTTTGCTTGAATTGTCATCACACCACTCAGATCACTACAGAAGTTGCTGGAGAAACGGTAAACCTATTAAAAGCAACAACTATGTGTTAACCTTTACTTTTTTAGAAGGAAGGTCTCAAAAAGCACATAGTTAAGAGGTATTTTACTTGTTTTTTACAAAAGTTTCTTTTAAGATGGTTCAGTACAATTCTGAGGAGTAGATAGGGCAACAATGCTTTTTTCTTTTGCTTATCTTCAACAGAATTTTATAAACACAACTTGTGTAATGTAGTTACTGAATTTCAACTTGATTTACAATATAAATTTCAGCTGAAGCCAGAGTCTGATTCTTCAAACTTTCCATTTTCCCTCAGCAATGGGGCATGATTTATCAAAGCATTTTATTTCTCCTGGCAGCTGGGACTGCTTCAAAACAAAGCACACCTATGGGGAGAACCAAGACTGCCATGCTATCTTTCATGTGTTCCTTATATCACTGTTTAAAGAGCATGGAAGAAGAGCCAGTGGAAGAAAATTAAGTCACTTGAACTCAGTAGTGAGAGACAGGAGGAAAAAAACCCAAACAGAAACAGTGGCTGAAAAAGGAAAAAAAATGTACAAAACATTAATCAAGAAATCAAAAAACAGAGGGAGAAAACAGCAAGCAGGACAAAATAGGACATTTTATCAATATAAACATGAATTTCTACAAAGACAGGTAAGGCCTAGTGCCAGTGTGCTGGTGGATGTACTGCAGAATCCCCTTTCACAAGAGGCAATGAAAACATGAAGCAATGGGAGAGTCTGAAAGTCGCAGTGTTGTGAGAAAAGCACTTCAAGTTACAACTTCATATCCCAATTTGTCTTCTTAGTTCTACCATGAAGAAATTTCTGGATCACAATAAAAGCAGAATTAGTTTTTAAGGACAGAATAGAATTTAACCAAGACTTTGCCAATCAATGGCAGCAATAACTTAGTGATAAATTGTAACTTTAAGGACCACCAAAAAAAAAACAAGTATAAATAAACAAAAAACAAACATTGAATTAAACCTATTTTTAAATCAGATGACTTTAAGTACCCCTAATTGGTATAAAGAAAATAAAAGAGAAAATAAAGAAAAAGTGCCTTTTCAAGTTTTGATCAAGATTGTCCAAAATTGAAAAAAAGGTGTCCAAGGAACAAAAAAAAGAACATTTGACAGAAAGGTTTGTTTTATTCTTACCTGTGATGAAACAGAAAGAGCCCCAAAAGATATATTTTGTGCTTCAGAGCCTCTGGAAAGAGTAGTAGTCCCAGCATCTGCTGTAATATGAATGACTGGCAAATGTGGCAGTTTTGCTGTAACAGTTTTGAGTTTTTCTATTTGTTGGTCACATTCTGCACAACAGCAAGAAAAGTAAAGGGAATAAGAAGTATTTTCTATGTTTACCAGCCATCATTTCTTTGGGTTCAAACAATACTACACAGTAAATAAAGACTTGCACATAGCTTTATGCTTCTGTGCTAATTAAAAATCTAATATAAATTATGGGTTTTTGAAAGCATTTCCATTTGTCTATGCTTTCTCTGACACTGACATACTAAACTCATCTATACAGGTAGATTTGGAGCGGGTTGTTTAAGAAAATACAACTAATTGTATTGAAATGCTGTCTAAAAATACCCAGAGCTTTTCCTTCTTAAGTAGTAAAAAAACCACCAACCATATATATATATATATATATATATATATATATATATATGTGTGTGTGTGTGTGTGTGTCTGTGTGTGTTTATTTATTTAATTATATTTATATATAATTAAAAGCTTATTGATACCAGCCTCATTTGACAGCAGCTGTACAGTGTTTCATTTTGGGTATATGCTACCATCTTATTTCTATTATAAACCCAAATTCTTTTCCTTCCTAGTTTAAGTACTAGCTATATGACCTTTAAAAATATAAAAGGACAAACCTATCACAATACTGCTAGATTATCTTCCCTAAACTATAATATGGAGAGCTAAACAATCCACCTGTACTGTCAAAAGAACTTTTAAATTACAGTATATCCTGAAATATTAATTTCTGATGGTGCAAGAATTCAGAGAAATTTTGCCATTTCTTACTTTTTTGTATTCTTATATTTGAGGTCAAGTGTACCTCACATTAGAGGTAACTTCCAAGACCCACCCTCAGGTATTCTTCTGTTACTTCTGTCCTTTTAAAATACATTGAAAAACCTGAAATTTCGCTCAGCCTCCAAAGAAAACACATGCACACTAAATAGATTTTCACTTCCACTTGTTTTCCCTAGCTTTTCCTTTTAGTTTGTTAGAATATGAAACATAAAATAAAATTACATGCATCACCTCTTCTTCATCCTATAGTGAAGTCTTGAACTCCTGCACATCAGCAAGACTGTCTACTTTAACATTCTGACTACCCAAGGGTTTTTTCTACTAATAAGGCCTAAGCAATGAAGACTAGGAGACTCTGATTCCTAGGTTCCAGATCATATTGTCAGTGATCCCCTAACTAATGATGACTAACAGCATCAATTTACATCTTCAAGCCAGTGATTAATATTTTTTTTAAACATGCTCTCTCACAATGAAGCTATTTCAGTCAGTATATTTCAGTCACTATTTTTCTTTTTGCACCTCTCATGCAAAACTCCCTGAAAATTAGGAAGAAAGTTTTATTTTAGGTGCATGTGGGTGTGCACATTCTCATGGCAAGGCGTTACATATATTACCGTTCTACAGCACTGGAATATTGGATTAATTTAAGCAGATAGGGAAGGATGACTTTTTTAAACTAGATTCAACAAATACCATATTTTCAAATGAAAATATCAAATACCTGGGATACTACTTTCCCAATTTTTTTTAATCAGCTCCTCCAATATTCCAATCACATTGCTCCAGATATAATCAAACACTTCAGAAGCCACAGCATCTTTGATACAGGCATTGGGAGAAACAGGGGGAATGCCACGCTTACACCTCTTCTCAGAAAGATGCATTTTCTTTTGTTCCCAAATCTCATCCTCACTAGTAAAGGAAACAAATTCAAAAGAATTCCCATGGGAATTGACTTCCCCCCCCACCCCACCCCCTCCCTCAATAGAGAAACATACATATGGACAAAAAGGAATTCAGCTGGAGATAAGCAAAAAATTAAAACTCAAATTCACCTAAGGGAAGAGAACCTATTAAATACATTTCTACTGATTACATATATACTGATTTCTCTTTCATTTGCTTGCCATTGAAAATTTTTTAAATCCCATCAGGGCATTAAAACAGAAAGATCTACAGGTCTAGGAAAAGGTTTTATATGTGGCACGTAGTCATTTGAGACTAAATCCTATGTTTTTTACAGTAACATAGGCAACAACATCTGTTATATTTGTCAAGAGGACTCTCACATGAAAATTTCTTTCTCAGCATGCCCTGTGTACCTGCACACATCTCCAATTTCCCACCATTAACCAAAGATGAAATAATTTTAAAGGATTTCTGCAGTATGACAAGAATAGTAGAGCCCATAGCCTTACACATCCCTTCTTCCTATACACTACAGTAAGAACACTTATGCTTTTTAATTTTTTTTTTTTTTTTGCTGTTTCTTCTGTTTCTATGGAAACATGTTCTAGCAACATCTCCTAACTTGGTCTTCTAATACACCCTCTCAGGATGAAAGTTTTAACTATTTTCTCTTTTTTTATACCATTGTATTTTTTTCTAAGGAGCGGGGGTTTTGGGGGCTTTTTTGAGATCAAAAAGATGCTTCCAAACTCCTACTGGTTTCTACTACCTCCGTTTCTCTTCTCTTTGACACTTCTTCGCTTCTTCCTCAAGCCACACTGCATAATTCTTAACTGTATGTAAGATGTGGCTGATTGGTCCAACTCACAAAATGACCAAGCTATTCTCCTGTCAGGCTTTATAACAGCTAACGTTTTAGTTATGGAGAACAAGGTATTTTAGAACTGAAGGAAACAATAACCATATGAAGGAGACAAAAGAGAGAAACATACCTTCAGACAAGTCTCCCTCCCAAATTAAGTTTGCTTATTTATTAAAGAGAGAAAACTACTGAAAGTATTCTTAAACCTAAACACTTCCTTAAAAGGCAGCAATCCCACCCTTCTCTTTCAAAAAGAACACTGAAAGTGTCTCTAAAAGGTTCCTCAGGTTTTCAGAACAACCATGTCTTTGTTCTGCGTGTGCATAAGGCCTTAGCACAAAAAGCTGTGCTTTGTGCCCAATGAGTCCTACCAAAGCTTTCCCCTTTTAGAGGTCTTTTAGAAAACAGCACATGATGATCTTTCATCCACCCAAGTAGCCTAGCTGCTGGAAAATTCAACTCACTCGCAGGAAATCTAGGCTGCACTTTCAAGAAGATGACTGAATGACTTGTTGATCACAAGAGTGCTCTAAATGCAGGCTGTAACCTGCAGCTCTCCTCACAAAGCTGTTACACTTGGCATAGAAAGAATTTAAGACTCATCAGGGCAGACAATGACAGCACAGTGTAATGACACTAAACAACCTGATGCTCAAGGCATTCACTTGGGGAGAAGGGATGCCTTCCTTCATTCTACCCCATCTCAAAATTAAATATTTATTTTATTGTATCTCCATGCATCAAATACCTCAAAACAACTAGTGGTTAAGACATTCATCTGAAATGGGAGATGTGAGCTTTAAACCACTAGAATGACAACATAGGTAATCTTCCACATGCCCAGTGAGTGTTTTGATCACTGTGCTACTGAACACAGGGAAAGAAAGAACTGTATCTTAAAGAAGAGAAACACCATTTAGGAACCCTGACTCAGTTCATTGATAATTTTTCATTACATTTTTCAAAAATACATATATCTGTTATTTACAGCTCCTTGTTGTCAAAGGCAAGATATTCCTCTATTTTTCCATCTTCATCGTAAATTTCTTCTTCCAGGAAGGAATACACAGCTGAATCTGAAGCAGAAATCCTAGTGGAACCTGAATCCAGTGATGTATGCATTGGAGATACTGTTGGTATCAGTTTAGAGCCTGAGATGCAGAGCCTGAAAAAAATATCAAGAAAATCAGAATTAAACATTCAAAGAAATGAGAAAGTGCATATTTAATTATCCTTTTTTTATACTTTAATTATACATGTTTCAGTATTACAGAAGTAATATTTATACATGTTTCTGAAGAGGGAAGACCAAAACAAAAACTTAAAAAAATTAACATACTCCTTTGTATGACCAGTACATTCAAGGAGGCCAGGCACACACTTAGTATCTACATGGGCATCATTTTTGCTTTGAAAATGCTGAAAGCCTTCATCCTTTGGCACGAGGAGTTGCTTTCCCAGAACCCTGAATAAAAAGGAGAGAACAAGCAGTGTCATAGATGTAAATCTTAGCCACATGCAAATATCTGGAATACAAGAACCTGCAAACAGTAGACAATGTAAAAGCACAACTTACATCTGCTTTGAGGGGCCAAAGCCATGTGTATTACCTTAATATTGCATATTATTTAAGCCATTAAAGTTAAGCTGATTTACACAAGATGAGATTCTAGTTGATAAATTTTAAGAGCAAATAGTAAAACTTGTTAGATTGCTCTAAAGCCAGTCAAAAGTAAACGCACTGCCTTTCTTATTAAGAAAGTCTGTAAGATACATTTAAAAATGGATGCAGAAGACAAATAACATCTGCTGTGCCTTCACTTATCTAACTCCAGTATCCAGCGATGTGAGTAAAAGTGCTAATCAAAACTGTTTACATGGGAAGTTAAGGCTACTGGTAAAGTTCAGAAAATGCACAAACTCCAACATGCTTAATGTAGAGAGGAAAAGAGTAAAGGTGAAAGCAACTCTAATAAATACACACTAAATTATAAAATAATTCCTGAGCAACTTTGCCTGCAATAATTTTATTAATCAAAATAAAGGGCATCAGTTGCTAAAGCACCACTGCCCAGATTTACTGATCAGCTATGGCACAGCTCAGTCCCAGAGATACAGATTTGAATGTACAAGTGTTGCTGATGCCCAAACCATAAGAGGATACCTCAAAAATTCAAATTAGAATGGTAACTGATTAAAACTACTACTAGCAAGAATTTCCTTACCTTATATGAGGAAATTGTTCAACCCAATCTGCACATTCTGCCTTCAGGTTCTCTGTTTGGGAGGTCACTTTTCCTTCAAATAACATTTCATCAATCTCCAAAAATAACTGATGCACTCTCTGTGTGTTGGCTTTATCAAATTCCTATATATTATTAAGTTAATAGTTGTTAGCAAATATGCATGTATACTAAAATTTCTGTGATATTTAAAGAACAGAAAAACATGAATCAACTTGGCTGAGCATGTCAGAATGCATGTTCAGACTATATGTTTTGGACACAGTTTATATACCACAATGCAAAAAAAAAAAAAAAAAAAAAACCAGATAGCTGTCTGGAACAAGTTGATTTAGCAAAAAGACTGTATTTCTTTGACATTAATATAACATACAGCTGCCTAGAATTTAGCCCATGTTAAAAAAAATAATAATAATAATAAAAAAAAAAAACCAAAAAAAACCACAGTTATAAGTTGTTTGGTTTGGACTCCCAGGTTGTTCCCTGTACCAATGTAAAGCACACACACTGCATCTCTGGCACCCAGGGCACCATGCTCTTTCAAGAAGTACTCTTTGTTTTCCTTTCTAAGTACAACAGCTAAGAGGGTAAAGAGGGAGCACCTTATGCCTGTGTGATCTAGTCTAGGGCTTAGGATACAGCTGTCAGTGTGACAAATGCCCTACCACACTTCTTCACTGAACCTACAAATCAGTGCAACTGAAGACTAAGTTAACACAGAAACAAATGAAAATAGTATAGAAATGCCTGATTTTATCCAGTGATATGGAGACAAGCACTTGGCTGAGGGCTCCTCAGCTGGGCACTGTTTGTAATGACATTTGCCACTTACATTAGATACTTTGATACACTATAAAAACTGATACACTAAAAACAAGGCCCAAATCATGCTTGTTTACTTCCAGCTGAATGCCTCAGAGTACTTCAGGGTACAGGAGGGATCATACTGGAAAGGAATGAGAAAATAACTCTCACACAGGTTACTATAATATCCAGAGTCAGGCTTTCTCATGAAGGGCTGGCAGTGACAGATGGGGTCAGTACCCTAAAGATTAGGGCATTATGCAAAAAGAGTGGCAGAACTACCACTACCAGCCACAGAAAGCTTTCTGAAATTAAAATGGCAGCAATTGCAACACTTATTTAACACTTCCAGCCTGCACCAGGTATGCTTTAGAGGTCAGTCTTTGATGCAGAGAGAAGTCCTACTGTTACATTTGCAAAAAATAACGGAGCTAATGTAAGAGCTAAATATTTACCAAAACTGGGAAATTTTTATGCATGTTTATGCATGTACTTCATAACTGAAAACACTGAGAAGAGTTCAATTTAGACATTGCCTGCACAATGCGGTGTTTGAAAAGACATGTTTTATTATTCGCTTGGACTCAGAAACCTAAGCCTACCTTCTTCAGTAAAACAGCTTTGTTTTCCCCAACTTCATCATTTATCATTTTATTTCATTTTCCTTTGTTACATATTAGCTGCACCAATACCAACATGCAACTAAAACTATTTTCTAAATATTCAATTAATACACTTATTCATGAGGCTGTTATGGATGAGGTGCTGCATGTCCAACATCAGTTAAAAAAATATTTTCTACAATATTTAGAGAAAGGGGTACTGTAAAAGTTTCTGTGACATACATCATCCCTCCAGGAGTAAATCGAACTTCTTTCAGTAGACAAACTAGTAGTATAGCTGTTTATTCCAGACCAAGAATTATTCAACTCCGTGGGTGTTGTACAACCACTAGGTGAAAGTGATGAAAGTGTCTCACTGAAAAGAAGACAAATTAAAATGAAGAACAGAATTATTTTCTGTATAAACAACTTTAAAATAGAGAAACTAATTAAGTAAATGGTGCAAGCAGATATTTTAAAGTATGCTCCTATTAGTACCTATTAGTACTATTTACTACATTAAAGTCAATTCCTTCTATTTGCATGTATATACACCATTGCAACTGTATGGCACTCTAAAATATGCATATATATGTGTGTATGTATTTGAATATAATAATATGCATGTATCTATATTTCCAGCTCAAACAAATTATTTTGGTTTCTTCACATCAGCTAGTGATCACATGAAAAACAGATGAAAGATAATATAAGCTTCTTTAATGCTTTCACATTAGAAGGTACCAAAAGAAAACTTTTGCAAAACTAAGCACAAGATCTCTACAGATGTTTCAAATAGCACCGAGTTACATGTCTCTATGCAGTGTTTTTTATGTTGCTAAATCTGGTGTACTTTAAAATTTGAGCCACAGCAACTCAAGCCCGCAAAGTTCTAGCTGGACCCTTCCAGCTACCACCCACCCCAGGATGCAGGGAGAGCAGTAGTAATTGGATGTGCAGGCAAATCCTAACCAGTGTCATCTGGAATAAAATTTCTTGAAAGTTAACTAACCTGCAACATTGGTGAGCATGATTTCAATTTAATCATGAAGCCTGATTTCCCTTCCATATCTAATTAGTACCCTTTACTATAGGTCTTAAAATACTTAAATCCGTATCACAAACCAGAAATAAAGTTCAAACCCTTTAAACAGTAAGTCAGGTCATTTTGTATACTGCATTATATTGTGCAATAGTATTATCCATGAGAATTATTGAAAGAATGATTAGTGAAAATAACTCCAATCTGGAAATATCTAAGTCAAAAGTGAGTTAATTAAGTATTATTTAAGAAGTACATGTATACCAGGTATAATTGTCAATGGCTTCTTGAACATTTCTTGCAAAAACTGATGGAAGAAATACTCCACTTTTTCCAGAGAGACACTGCTCTGGGGGACCTCTGGACAGTCCCTTCCTATAAACACAGAAACATAACATTCCATAATTTAAAATAAATTCACATCTCCACTGGAAGCGGGGGTGAGGAGGGCAGGAGAAAGGAGGAGGAAGACAACTACTCTGTTGAATTTTTCCATTTTTCAGGCCTATGCATCAATACAAGCATTTGCTTGAAACAAACGACTTTGTTTTAAAATAACTTTTATTTGCCTTACTTACAAAGGTATATTTAAAAAACATGTACTTTTACTTTGAGACTTGCTTTACTCCATGGCATCCTCCTTGGATTTTGCACTTCAAAACTTGCAAGAAGCACACACAAATGAAGCAGCACCTCACTATTGCAACAACAGAGCAAACGCACAAACCAGTAATTGCCCATACAGCACGTTAATGAAGGAATGTTTTTTCCTTTGTTTGGGAGGGTAGGGCTTTTTGTTTGGTTTGTTTGTTTGTTTGTTTTCTTAGATGGAAACTGTTTCTAATTACACAACTGTTCATAATTATGTTCATATTACATTCGATGCATGAAGTTGGGTCATTAATAGGCTAAACCCATCTCTTCAGAACATACACATATGTGAGTTTCTTGGAAACATTTACAACAACTGATTGCTTCACCTATTTTCATGCCATAAAAGTCTCACAGCAGCATGATTGCATCAAAGTAGATTTGTGAATGAGTAACTATAAGAAAACAGCTCACAGTTCCAAGAATTTTCTTTATTTCTTTAGACAAGAACAGTAGATTGGCCCTGCAGCTGTTAGGATTGCTTTGTCTTCTTTCTATCCTTTCCGATAATTATCTTTC